>NC_048595.1:294522117-294822117 GCF_003668045.3 Cricetulus griseus | reverse complement strand
GCCGGGTGATACTCTGTCTACCTGCTGTCTGTCAATCTCCAACACTATGCCTGCCTGCTTCCCACCGTGGTGATCATGGACTAAAACTGTATCAAATCCCCAATTAAATGTTTTCTTTTATAAGAGTTGCCCTGGTCATAGTGTCTCCTCACATCAAAAGGACGGTGACTAGGATAGATAGTGAGTCACCCCCTCAGTTTTTACATCCGGCAACAGTAGCATAAAATGTTGCAGTGGTCTTGCTTACTATTCTGATCTTTTTTAAAGAAGAGATGCAAATGTCAACTGAACATTCTAAAACAAAAACATGCGTCTCAGTTGTTAATCGATCTATGACCGGAACATCTATCATCCCACTGAGTGAATTAAGTAGCAATTTCAGAACTTTTGTGATTGGCGTTTTATATCTGCATAGCAATCAAATATATAAACGTGTTTCTATATACTATTCACTGGTATTAATTCTTTTCTACTGTTCCAGGTAAATTATTGTTCTGATTCATAGTCACTGTCTCATTGTTGTTTTCATATTATCAAAATATATTCTATTGACCATATAAGGTGAAATGGCCTCTGTGTATAAAACTACATGGTGAACACTTGCACTTCAGATAAAATCAGATCTCTGGACATCATTTGTGCGTATGAGCCCCAAACATATGAGGGTAATTGTCAGCATGTGCCTTAGGTATCAGAGAGGGGGTTGCTGGCTGGTCACAGCTGCAGCCTTGTGGGTATACTTTGTGTGCTCTGTGAAGAGAGCACTCCTGCCTTCCTTCCCAGCTGTGCAACACTTAGAGTGAGAAGGCACACACAGGCTCCATCAATCCTCTTTGTGTTCCTTGTAGTCGACTGGAGGGATTAGGGATAGGCAGACCCAGGGCAAAGCAGCACAGAAAGGAGACCAAACAATGATTCTCCTAGGTTGTCTACACACATACACACACACACACACACACACACACACACACACACACACACACACACACACACAAAGCAGAGGCTACCTAATGAAATGATTGTTCAAGAGTTTCTATACTATACCGATAACTTCATTTGGATAAAAAGTCAATAACTTTGGAAGAATTTTTTTTTAAAGTGTTGGGTAGAAGCTGGCCAGAAAGAAATCATTTCAAAATCACAGTTCGTATTTATTCAGTGGTTATTAGCAGCTTGGAATACAGTCACTTGGTGGACTCCTCGGTTGTTTAACTGAGGAAAAGCATTTTCCAAAATTTTCAAATGAAAAATATGAACATTTCAGCATAATTAGAGCATAATTTAGCTTAAAAAACTATTCTTAAAGACTACTGTTGTCAGAACCAATCTAAAATAATAGATATAAAAATGAAACACAGGAATCTTACTGAGTTACAAATGGGAAAACTGAATTCTTTTTTTTTTTTTTTTTTGGAAAACTGAAATCTTAGGTGTATGAACTTTCAGTGCTATGTTTCTATCTTTCTGACACATTGAGAATTATTCTACTCTGTCCTAACCCAGTTCTGTATATACCTTAGAGGAAAAGTCCCAGTTCTTCTGGCTTTGATTCACTTTAATGACTTGGTTTATTTATTTGCTAAAGCCCCTATAATTAATGAAGGAGAAGTACATTTCCTGCAAGAGTGGAAATGATATAATGCTTCCTAATTTTCCTTACCTCTTTCCTACCATTTATGTCTAGAAACCAGTTCACCTATCACTAGTACAGAGGGGTCAAGTATAAAAGATCACTCTATTGATAACAAAAACATTCTTTGGAGAAAACTTACTCCAGCTCAGTTAGTTAGCTGTATTCCCTAATGGCTGAAAGCTATCTGTGTTTGCTGATATGCACAGTACCAGTGTGGTTACGAAGAAGTATTTTACTAAAAGAAATATTTACTTTTATGATTCAAGGAAGTGATGAGTCTTTAGTTTGACTGAAAACCACTTTTGTCTTCCATGTAGAAAAAAAAAAAACTTTCTAGATCCCTTGAATCTGCTTTGAAAACTGACATAGTCAGAATTTTCCTCTCCTTAACAATAGCACTAGTTGCTAAGCAGAATATTTTTCAGGGTATACCAGGTGTATAATTGTCAAACATTGCAAGTATTTGGTAATCAGGCAACATCTTACAGTAGCAGCTACAATGATATCTTGTGATCAGTGCTAGGGTATTTTAACCAGAACAGGAGAATGTGTATTCTTTTGAAAAAATAGGGATGTAATATCCGAACTATTAATAGTGCAGACTACTTCCGTGGAGTCTTTTTTTAAAAGGTTTTATTTTTGATAATCTCATACAATATATTTTATTATATTTTTCCTCCCCCCAATTCCTCCCAGATCCACCCACTTCATGTTGTATCTCAAAATTAAAAAAGCACACACACAAAAAGGATAGGGATGACTTCTGTTGGCCAGCTACTCCTTAGCCTAATGCCTACCGCAGAACGTGGGGAATATAGCCCCCATCATTCCATTGACAAAACTGCTTTTCTTAATCCCAGCAGCCATAAATTACAAATAGGTCTTGGCCAGGGGTAGAGCTTGCCGTCTACCTTCCCTTCTAAGCTGGATGAGGTTCTTACTTGGCTCCATCTCTAATAGAAAGTATGCTGTCACCACTGGTTCTTGTTACAGACATAGAAAGATTTTATGAACAACAAAAGGCTCTTCTCAAATACCAATTGTAACATAAAATGTTTATTAAAAGTAGAATTTCATTTCATTTTTACAGTAGAATGTGTGATACCTGACCCAAACTTGACATTGCCTTTGCTACCTTGGTATTAAATAAGTTGGGTTCAATTTATTTGATCTTGCCAAATGTAAGCTGACATTGGAGGAGTGAATGCTCTGTATAAACTCTGATTTTACGGGCTCTCTCTTATAAATGTGTGGGTGTGGATTTGTCAGAGACTTTTATCCTCGTAGTGAGAATGAGAGTTCAAGGAGATCTTTTGTCTGTAAGTGCTTAAACAATCCTCATGCAAAAACAGGAAAGAAAAAACGGAAGGAAGGAAGGAAGGAAGGAAGGAAGGAAGGAAGGAAGGAAGGAAGGAAGGAAGGAAGGAAGGAAGGAAGGAAGGAAGGAAGGAAGGAAGGAAGGAAGGAAGGAAGGAAGGAAAGAAGGAAGGATGAGAAGAGAAGAACATGAACTGTAGGAAGTTACTCCATTCATCCTGACTCTACAGAGACACCAATATGAAGATTAGGCATTGGAACAATCTCTGTCATTATGGCGTCTGAGGATGTGTTTATCATTGCCTCTGTGTTTTCCAATGGATTACTTGTGACTGTGATAAAGAAACTGTCTGTGATAGCTAAACAAAGGGGTAGTCATTTCGGTTTGTGTTTGAACCTCCAGGCTGTTGTACAAATCAAACAAAATGGTATCCAGCTGCTTACATACTCCAGTTATAAAATACTGTTTGATCATATGATTCTATGTATATCTATAAACATATAAACCATTGTAATATGAGAAAATTGAGGTTTCATTGCATCACAATCGGGAAATCTAGGGTAGCACTGCCAAGTTAAACTCGGATCTTTTTCCCCATTATCAACAATATTATACTACCTTTCATTTCACATATTCATTGATGCTGACTATTTGCAATTATATGAGCATCCAGTAATGGACAACAGACAGGATTCTTCCTAAGGGTCCAATATACTCCACCCCACCATTTCATGTTCCTAATCTTCAAGTAGTGGAAGCCTTGTCACTGAACCCGCTATTCCCAAGCCTATAGCATACTACAAGGAGCACTTCATCTGAGTTACCTAAATCACTGGGTTCATAAAAAGTCTGTGCAAATTTCCAAATCTTCTTAGTAGAATTTATGAGATTATATCTGATCACATTAAAAAAATAATCAGAAGAAAAACAAACATAGAAAAATAAAAACATGGGAAAATGTTTCAAACTTTGCTGAATATAAACATCTCAACCTTTTCTATTTTACACTGAATGAGGACATGCTTTGAAGTTACAATCTAATAATACACCTACTTCCTCCACCCTAACCTGATTTTTGCTATCCTCTTCACGATCCTGGATCTTAAACATAGGGGAAAAAAGTTCCTTGAATTTGCACCAGCCTCACTGCTGTTTTGTGATTTCTTGTTTTCCACACTACAGGCTGCACAGGAAGGAGACTTCTTTATTCTTCAAGCTATCTTAGCCAGTAGAACTGAGGGTACACAATTAGGCAAAACTGTCTAAGGTTCAATTGGCATATGGTTGAATATACGGAACTAAACAAGCTGGTGAGTTTGGGACTTTGGCAGTATAGTCAGCTTCTTCACACCACCTTGTGCTGGCTACAGACTTAATGGCATGGTCTCCTCTCTCTTCTCTTTCTTCTTATCCCCCTCTTCCTCCTCTGCATTCCACCATTTTTATATGTGAAAAAGTAAGACTGAAAATAAAGAAGTGCAATCATGAGAAAACACGAAGTATTGGTGAAGGGCAAGTGGTTACTGCCTGGTGCCCAGGTGCACAGATCAGCCTCACTTTGATTTGTTGGATCACACTCCTTGGCGTAATCACTTTGGGATAATTTTTTTTCTAAACCTTTGAATCTCTGTGTGAAGAGATAGAAAGAGAAGATTGACAGCATGATGCTTCAAGGAGCCCGAGTGTGTCATCCATCAAAACAGACTTATCTCCATGTTATTCTAAACAGATCAAATACAAAGCCAACTGATTGATGACTAAACCATCAAGAATATAGAACACAGAAAATAAAGCGCCACACCTGAGATAGTTTTATGAACGTGATCTCATTATTCCAGTAGAAGCATTTGTTCATCTCTTTCACATAGAATGAGAGACACCAATATTGATATAGCTGAAATGTGCTGTTTTTTAAATATGATGCACATTTCTGACTAGTCACCTATATACATACATGTCAACTTAAGAAAATTAATATTTTATTTCCATAGATCTTCCCCCAAGTTTCTACATTTTTTTCTCTTTTTCTAATTAACTTTGGATGGATTCCAATCCTTTTACCCTGGTAAAAGCAGTAGATTTTTCAAACTTGTAATAACTACATATCTTCTTACATTTTACTAGGATGTACACTACTGTTGGATTGTTTTTTCTGCAGCAGGATTGGAACCCCTGCAGTCACTTATCTTGAATTAGAATGCAGTTGATGAATTGTGAATTCCAGAGGTCTATTCACACGCTTGAGCACACACACACTCCACCTGAGAATCTCACTCACTTCATAGCCTGAAGCATCATTCCCTGGTGTAGAAATGAAAGCTAAGATAAGAAATCTGCACATTCACAGGTATTTGAAGGGTTGGGTTTTTTTGCTACTGTTTTGTTGTTAGTGATTAGTTTCTGTTCAACTCCAGGTGCAGAGTTTAATTAATTATGCTCAATCCATCTTGGCAAGGTTTCCCTCATTTAAGCATTTATTCCCACTTAGCTCCACCTCCCCTCTCCCACTTAGGTGGCTGCTATAAGGTGCTTGATGGTAGTTTCCCTTCATACATGCATTTTATAAGACATTTTGCTATCAACATTATCATCCTTTAATTTTAAAAGAACCAAAACATCTATTCCTTTAGCTTTTAAATCCTTTAAATTGTATCTTGTGCTCCTTTAAGATTAAAAACAAAAATAATTCTTCTTTAAATACTATCAGTGTTACAAATAAACTAACCCCATGGTAGAGTTCTCCCCAGTTTCCCTCCTTCCTTCCATTGCTCTCATTTCTCTTACTGTTCTTTTATCTTCCAGGATATTGCCAAAACCCAACAAAAAAATGTACAAACTTTTATCGGAATGCTAATGCAATGATGGAGCCAGGAAATTCCAAAATAAATTTTTCTCAATAAGATGCATTCATCATGAATTTTTATTTGCATATTCTTCCACCACCATCCTCCTACATGGTGTTGCTTATAGAAAACACATGATGATTTACTTGAACTTATGCTAAATATTTGGGGAAACTAAGAAAATGCATGCTTCTGAAAGAAGGCCTTCATTCAGGTTAAACTATTAAGATTTGGGTGGAGGGGAGGCATAACTGTTAAAGTTATTTCCTAGAACTTACATTTTTTTAACTTTAGCAAAACCATTGGGGTTGATGTGATCAAGTTTCACTATAAACTCATCAATCCCATTTTCTCCACTAATACATTAATATTCCTAATCTGTGGATAAGGAAAATAAAGACTTAAAAGTGGTGGTGATTATATGATTGTCTGCATTTTACAAACAATATGGTGTGGGGATGGATATGGGAAAATATGCAATTAATGTATTAGCATTCCTTTGATTTGTTATGAACCCAAAATCGAGACCTGGGATGGCTGGTTTTGATCATTAACTTGACTACATCTGGAATTAACAACTAAGACCCAAATGGCTAGGTGTACCCCTATGAGGGATTTTTTTTTTCTTAAGTTAATTGGAAATACCCACTTCTAATCTGGATCTCTGAGGTAGAAATATCCACTTTTTTTTTTTTTTTTTTTTTTTTTTTTTTTTTTTTTTGGACAACACCTTCTAGTGGCAACCTATGTAGGATGTGGGAGAAGGAGGCTTGTTCTTTGCCTGCTCCTTCTCACCCTTGCTGGAAATTCCATCCCTCGCTGACATTAGAGCCTACTTCTCCAGAATTCTGGTATATACTGAGACATCCAGCCTTGTGGATTGAATGATAACTGGATTATTGGACCTTTCATTGGTATACAGCCATTGTTGGACTAGCAGGACCACAACCTGCAAGCCATTCTAATAAATCCCATGCATTTTATATATGTGTGTGTATTCATATATATTCGTTCTATCCATTTCATTCACCTGGAGAATGAGACCCTTTTGCTTTTACTACAGCTACAACTGTTTCTTCCACAAATGGTGCATCCTATTACTAACTACAGGATCACCACCTTTTAGTGAGCACAAACTGGACTCAATATGACAACCTTCGGATCAAATGCAAAATGTTAGTGCATGTTTGTTACCATTATTTTCACAACTGGCCAAATTTTAGTATCCAGTTCCTACTATCATGGGCATAAAATATGGTGCAGAATTTGCTTTTGAAGGCAGACTCCCAAAGATAGATACAGTCTGCTTGATCCACTATGGGAACAACCTGTTCACTGAAGTCTACAGAATCAAGGAAGTAACATTTGGAAGATACTTCCTAGAAGTTTAAATGGGCAATACTAGAACATGAGCATAAACCTAATTTAGCCATAATTTGGATACTTATACTGTCTAATGCCATGAGTCAAAATTTGCAAGGTTATAAAAATATCTCAACAAAGTAGACACAACATGGAAACAAATAGTGGTCCCGAGACTCACAAAGGTCATCTCTGGGTCACCGCAGCATATTATGGTTTGCTTCTCTGCTGCCCTGAGGTACACGTTAACTTCAACTGAAACAAATTTCTGAGATCCCTCAGGAGTGAATCTGAACAATTTCTCTTCTTACTTCGCTGACAGTGTGTTGACATTAATTAATACCTAATTCCTGAAGTGTGTTCAGGTTGCAATAATAGAAAAAAAAAGGCATATCTTGGAGCAGATTGGGCACAGAGTCTCCTGGCACAGTTCCAGAGAACAGGGCACCCCCCCCACCTCTGCTCTGAGGATCATGTCTTCCTCAGGCCCGTTCAGAATCCTCATTTGGCCCAAAGATCTTAACAAAGAGCAGGAAATGTCTTGGCTCAGTAATGTAATAAGCACTTAGTTTAAAACCAAAACCTATGTAGAAGAAACTGGTTTAATGAGCATGCATGATGGCTGAGCAAGTACCTAAAGCAACTAAATTCCATAGCCTGACATCATTACTTTAAATTTAGATATTTCTTCATGTATCCTTGTTCTAATATCTGGCCAGCAGTGTCTATATTTAAGTAGAAATTAGCTTCATGAAGACAACATCATCATATTAATTAGGTCATGTTTAGAAGGAAGGTGTAGGGGAGACAAAAGAGTGGGATTGGTGTGTTATGCTCCCATCCAAACTGGGAATTATCTCCTTGGTCAGAGCTGTGGGTTACTGTGTTGTTTCAGACTCCGCTAAAATGTGGAGTTTGGTTTGCTTTTAATCAGATATATTACAGAACCTTCTTTTGCAAAATGTTTAATTTTAGAAAAATTGAAATAAGCAGTAAAAAAAACAACAGTAAATAGAGGGAAGATAATAAAGCTTTTGCTTTTTATTTTAAATATTTTTTTAATTTTAGAAGCACTCTTATTTACATATCAATCTCCCCATTCCCTCGACCTCCCGTCCTCCCATGCTCCCCATGGACCCTCCAACCCACCCCCCCACCCACACCCCAGGGATAGTGAGGCCCTCCACGAGGGACCATCAAAGTCCCTCATTGACTAAGAATCCCACATCATTTGGGGGAGGGCCGAGGCCCTACTTCCCATATCTGGGCTGCAATAGTATCCTTCCATAGGGAATGGGCTCTCAAAGTCCATTTGTGCTCTAGGGATAAACACTGGCTCCACTGTTAAAGGTCCCATAGACTGTCTAGGCCTCCTAGCTGACACCCACATTCAGAGGGCTTGGTTTGGCCCAATGCTGGTTCCCCAGCTCTACGACTGGGGTCTCTGTGCTCTCACTAGGTCAGGTCAGCTGTTTCTGTGGGTTTCTCCAGCATGGTCTTGACTCCTTTGCTCATCCCTCCTCCCTCTCCGAAACTGGATTCCAGGAGTATGGCTCAGTGATTAGCTGCAGGGTAGAAGGAGAGGATTTCCCAAGGAAGGAGAAATTGAATGCGTAGTTATGGAAAAACAGGGGAGACTGGAAAGGGAGAATTAAATGGGCAGCAGGAAAGAAGAGGGGAGTAGGTGAGGGAAAATGGGGAGGGACAGCTAACACCAGGGGCCATTTGAGGGAGATCATATGGAAACCTATTGCAGCAGGAGATTTTTAAAATATATACATATGAAAGAAACGCAAATGAAGTCATCAAACACTGCACTGACAAAGCCCTAACTGGACATCTCTTACCACCAAATGAAACCTCCAGGATGAGAATGAGTTTCGTCTAATTGAGTTATTGGCCAAAGGGGGCTACATGGAAACACTTAAACAACACTAGGTGTTGCCAAAGCTTTTAGTTGCTGTCCAAAAACTGATAGTAAGGTCCTGCTGCTGAAGACAACCCATCACATTGAACAAAAGAAGTTGAATCGGTGCCTACCTGGAGCCTCCACCCCCATTGATTAGTGTTCATGGTACTGAAGTTATTCTTCATGCTACCAGAGGAAAAAGGTAAACATAAACCCTGCTATAAACCTTGTGATCTACAACAGTGACCTGCTTGCATAATACGCTGATATGTGAGTGACACAAACATTTGAGTAACCAGCTACTGTCTGACCCATAGACAGATATTGGGGTTCAAGCTGAAGATCAGAGAAGCAAAGCAGCCAACCACTAGAGAGCTCTTACCTCTACCAATGCTCAGACTGAAGTGGCCATCCACTGAACCTCAGACTGCATCTCTAGACTGCACTGCTCTCCACCAAGCCTCAGAATCCTAGACGGCTCTCTGAGACTGCACTGAGCTCCTTATATTCTCTATAGTGCTGGGATTAAAGGCGTGAGCTCTATTTCTCTTTTAGACTGATTCACTCTAATATAGCCGTGGGTGGCCTTGAACTCACAGAGATCCATCTGCCTCTGTCTCCTGACTCCTGGGATTAAAGGTATGTGCTACCACTGCCCAGCTTCTATAGCTAACTAGTGTAGTTGGCTTTGCATTCTGATCCTTCAGGCAATCTTCATTAAATCATAAATAATTTATCACCACAATGGAATCCCATGTCTGACACCGCTCCAGCGGCCAAGAACCTATGACTAGATAGGCCAGAGGTCCAGGAACAAAGCAACAAAATGACTCCTAGTGGCTTTCTGCTATGCTCATAGATCAGTGCCTCACTCAGCCATCATCAGAGAAGCTTCCTCCTGCAGTAGACAGGAACCAATACGGAAACCCAAGAGTGAAAAATGTTCAGAGACTAAGAAACCTTGAAACACTTAGTCCTAAATGGAATCTCACTCTCAAATCCCTCCCCTCAGGGCTCTGGAACTCTGCAGAAGAGGCAGAAAAATTCTAAGAGCCAGAGGGGCTGGATGATACCAAGGAAACAGTGTCTTCAAGACACAGCAGGACTGGTGCACACATGAACTCACAGAGACTGTGGCAGCCTGCACAGGTTCAAGCATGCGGGGGTCCGGGGGCAGTGTTAGCTAGGAGAGGAAATAGGACTTGAGCTCCCATCCCTGAAACTAACTCCTATTAACAACCTCTCAAAAAGGAAAAATCCATTTCTCAAAGGGAGTCTCACTGATTATACAAACCCCACTTAAGGGAAAGCCCCGTGCCCAGCAGTAGATGATCAACACAAAACAAACGTAAGTGTATATTTGGAGGCTTTTGTTTGTTTGTTTCATATTGCTTTGGTTGGGCCCTTTTCTATTCTAACCTTACTTGGTCTTTTACTTGTATATGATGGCTTCAAATTTTCAGTTTTATAGAGTGTGTGTGTGTGTGTGTGTGTGTGTGTGTGTGTGTGTGTGTGTGTGTGTGTGTGTGTGTGTGGCCAGCTGACTGGCTGGCTGGCTGGCTGTATATTCATGTGCTCCAGGGAACACCTGTAGAAGTCAGAACCTGTGAGACTTAGTTTTTTTTTTTTTTTCCTTCTACTGTGGGGGACCTGGAGATCAAACTAAGGTTTCCAAGTTTGGTGGCAAGTTCATTTACCTATTGACCCATCCTGTGGGTCCTCAATATTTTTAAATTGATTATATAATTGGGTTTTATAAATAAAGATTTAAGAGAAGAAGTCAATGGTGCAGACAAAACAATTTGTGGACATTGAATTGCACTGGAAAGAGAAAGCTCTGTGTTTTATCCATCTACCCTGAGGTGACTTCTATTTCCTGAGCAGTCGTAAAGCTGGGACTATCTTACACTTGGTGTATTTCACCACGTGGATTCATACAGCATCCTGGGTATCAAACAATTCTTGCTCAAGAGGAAGACACAAGTCTAAAGATACTTTTAAAAAATTAAAAAAAAAACCTAGATGAACCCTTTGAAGTTTTTCCATTTGAAACTGAGGACAGAGAAGGCAATTCCAATTTCATGTAATTAGAAGTTATTTTAATTGTATGAGCTACAGCCCACATTTCTTTGACAATGACAGATAATGGCCTTCTCTTTATGATGTGTTGGAAACTCTAATGGCAAATGATTTTAAACCCAATGAGCTGGAACCCTACAGCTCCTTTCTCCACTCTGACCACAGAATAGCAATGCCAGGGGGAAAGGATCATAATGGTGGCATAAACACAGACTCATAAATGTATGCTCTCAATGAAGTTAATGCTCCATATGATGAATCCACCCTCTTGAGAAGCCCAATTATTTACATACTACATCTGCTTAAGTTTCAATATCTAGGCTTTCCTCTGAGGAGCTTGGGGCTGGGGATCTCCATAGGTATGTATTCACAAGCACTGTTTTGGTTCATAAAACTCCCCACCCCCAGCTGGGGAAGCAGGTAGATCTTCAGGACTCCACTCGCCCAACTCTTTTTCAAATTCAATACTCTAATTTCACCCCAGCTCTGTAACAGACCACCTGCTGCAGTCTCCCCTCCCTCTCTGCTCCCATCTTCTTAATAACAGCACAAAGACTGAAAATAAATTTGGGGGAGAATCAAAATTCAAAAGCTCCTATTTTCTTGCCTCTCATTTTTAGCATGGCCCAGTGCCAGGGATGCCACACCTGGGCTGGACTGAAGAAGCCGTCTGTGAAGTAAATACACAGCCCAGATTTGATAATATAAATTAACACTCGAGAATTAGAAGGTTTAGAAAATTAACATTTCATTTCAATAGTAATTTGCATCCTTCCATCTTTAAAGAGATCTTGTAAAATAATTCGCTTCATGTAAAAGATTTGTTTCTTAACTATCTCATTATGTGACTAATTTATAAAACATTATACATTGAGATTCCATTTTAATAAAATATACGTGCATGCATATTATACATATACATGCACATACTTGTGCACAAATAATCAGAACTTAAAAATTATTCTTCCTTTGGGTGGAAGGAATATTCATTCCTTTTTTTCTGAATTACCTACAATGGCTATGTAATACTTTGATAGAAAAGCTATTTCAATTTTTTTAAATCACACTAAAAGCAAATATTCAAGTAGGCATTAAACTGTAACTTTTAACCCTCTCCAGCTTTCCACATGTTTTTCTTCCTAATGATCCAGGCCTACTGGTACTGATTCTAAGAAAAATGAATTGCAATAGATACACTTTTCCAGAACCAGGATGAAGGCAGGCAGGAACTAAAGCACTCCAAGAGACTCAAAATTCAAATGCTCAAATTTCCTTGCTTCTAACTTTTAGTGTTACCCAGCCCCAGGGAGGATACCACACCCAGGCATAGCTGATGGGCTGGAGAAACCATCTGTGCAGTAAATGCATTGCATGTGTCTGGCGAGATGAAAATAGTTGACAAAATCTGTGCTTAAATAAATCAGGAAGATAGTAACCGAAAGGCAGATGTTTACAATCTTCCAGCACAGTTGTATAAACATAATCTGTCAGGAAAACAATGCCTGCTGGACTGTCTCTCATACTCACACAGTCAAATCAAAACTTTGAGGGCAGTTTGCTGAACATCTACTGTGCATCAGGTCTCGGCTTCCCACATTCATTTTTGCATTTATTCCTCACCAAAAAAAAAAAAGGGAAAGAAAGAAAGAAAAGAAAAGAAAAGAAACAAACTTGACAGGAGGCTATCATTTTTGTTTTATAGATTGGAAAATAGTTGCTCTGAGATGTTTAGTGACTCGTGTATAGTTAGACACCAAACCTATAATACCATCTCCCCCCCCCCCCGTGGTTCTAGTGCAAGCTTATATATACATTTCCTTATATACATAACCTTCTTCAAAACCACAGCTGCTTCTGAACCAGCTGAGAGCAGCCAGCAAAATCACAGCATTATTAAAACAAACAGGTAGGTGAAGAAATGTGTTCTAGAACAGCACACAGGTACATCTCATTGAATTATCCTGTAATTGCCTGGAAGAAGGGAAGAGATCCTAGTCCAAACAATAAGGTATAGTGCTGTTTTGAAGAGTAGATTGGACGAAAGTTAACAAAATGATGAACACTAATGTGAAATTAAAATAATTTCATTCTCAATGAGTAAGGAAAATTGTGTTAATGATAGAAAAGTACTATTTTAGTTAGAAATCACATAATAATACTAACAAACTATTTTCCTTTCAGACAATCCAGCATATCACCCTACCTCCTCAAAACAGAAAAAAATTCTATCTTGGCTGATGTTTCTACTGAAGACATTACACCTAAACGTCCATAACTGTCATTCTTACTCTGAATTACTGTTTCTCACTAGAGGAGCTCAAGGCCCCAATTTTTTTTTCTACCTTGGCCTACCATCTATGACCTTTCAAGTCTCCCTGAAATCAAATTGCCAAATCCTGTTTTCTTTTTACAGAGCATCTCCTAATACTTCTAATGTGATTTAGACTGACAGGGCTGAGCTACAATTTTCAATAACATATCTGCAGATGAAAAGAAGGCTCTTTTGGGGGGGGTTGACGCTCCAGTAGGTTTCCAGTTGGAAATCCCAAGCTGCAAAGGGCCCTTCCCCATCACTGGGTGCTCCAGTTGCTGACCAGATGGAAGCAGATGAGTCATAACAGCTAATGTTCTTAGATTGCTCGCTATGGGGAAGGCTCCTTACCAGGTGATTTTGTAGGACTCCGTAGGGCTTACTTAAGTAAATTACACATCTACATATTTTTGCATTTGATGTGACCTAAATAAATGTTTGGAACTAAAAAATCGGACTTGATTCTAAATTCTCACTCATTGCAAACTGGTCCGAAGTCTTCCCGAATGTGAGTTTACATTTACCATGTGATCTCTGTACTCCTTGGGCTGGGTCACATACAGTTCTTACAAAAAAAAAAAAAAAAAAAAAAAAAAAACTTCTCTGTTAGGAAAGATGGTTGGGGAAAGGGGTGATTCTAGGCATAGTCAACTCAAGAAAATTCAAATGTGGGCAAATATAGTATGATATAAAACATAGAAATACAGTATGGATACAGATCCAAAAACTTCAACCATCTTATTCGGTGAATTAATAAAGATAAAAGCTAGGCAAAGAGATGCAGCTGTCAATCAGTAATACATTAATTGATACAGATAAGGATCACCCACCAGTGTTGAAATCACTAGATGGGGAGACTGTTGGGAAATAGGAGTCTGGCATTATTTACGTAACAGAATCCTCTCACAGAACACTAATAGTCTACAAAGGAGAAACAGTACCTTCATGACAGAAACATCACACAAGCCAACTTACCCAAGCAATTCAGATTACTTTTTGTGCCTCCAGATACAATGAAATGAGAAGCGAACCATACCACCTAGGCAGTATTCTTGTCAACAAAATATTTGTAATTAGATCACAAGGAAATGATCAAAAATATCTGGGTAATTGTTGTGATATACTATTTATGATTTACTAAAGCTTTCCTGAGGATTCAGAAAGCAAAGCCAGCCACAAGCTATAGAGGTCAGGCAGTGGTGGTACACACCTTTAATCCCAGGATTTAGGATCAAGAGGTAGACAGATCTCTGTTAGTTCAAGGCCACACTGACTACAGGAAATTGATCCAGTCCTAAAAGAAACAGCTCACACAAAGTTGATCTCAGCACCTGGGCTCATATGCCTTTAATCCCAGCATTAGGGAGGTATTTAAGATAGGAACAGGGTTTCAGACCTGGCATACATTCTCCAGCCACATTGAGGATAGGTCAGCATGCTGAGAGTCTCTGGACACACTGAGGAGTGCATAGCAGTCTGAGTAAATCTGAGGAGCAGTGAAGTTGGGAGCTGTTTTTCGGATTGCCCCCTTTGGTCTGAGCTGAGGTAGAGGTAAGAGCTAGTGGCCAGCTGCTTTGTTTTTCTGATCTTCAGCTTGAAACTTCAACCCCAATATCTGTCTTTGGGTCTTTTATTTAACATGCTACAAGTAATAGATATTCTTCAAGGCAACTAGACTAAACTCTTCAACATGCTCTTCTCATAAAACACATGAAAAAAGAAGTTGTGGATTAAAGACTGAAAATATATAACAACCAACTGCAATACAAGAACAATGATTGAGGTTTTCTGAAGCTATAATTTGGGAAACAGCTTATAATTTGGGGGACATTTGAAGGATATTTTAGCAATTAAAAAATTTAGCATGTACCCTGTCAGATATTATTGGCTACTGTAACACTTTTTTGTGTGAACTGTTGTCATACTGTTTCATTTTGTTTTGCTTTGCTTTGTGTGTTCATTGGTTGTTTTGTTTGTTTTGGGTAGTCTGTTTTGTTTTGAGAAAGAGTCTCAGTGTGTATCCCACAATGGTCTCCTACTGAAAATACTGCACCTTCAGTTTCCTGAGCTCTAGAGTTACAGACATTCAACACTGTTTCTGGATGCATGGCACTTTAAATTCCTAGGAGTGAAAATGGCACTGTGGAACTGTAAGAAAACATCCTTTTTTTTTTTTGGTTTTTTTTTTTTGGTTTTTTTGTTTGTTTGTTTGTTTTGTTCTAGTTAGGGAACAAGTGTGTGCCACCACATCTGACTCAGATGCTTTTTTGTTTTGTTTTTGTTTTGGGGGGTTTTTTTGGTTTGGTTTGGTTTGGTTTGGTTTTTCGAGACAGGGTTTCTCGGTGTAGCTTTGGAGCCTATCCTAAGTAAGAAAACATCTTTATCTTCAGGCAGCAAGTGTTGCAGGTTACCCTACTCAGACATCCCTTAGGGGAGGGGTGAGAAGACGAAGTACCACTGAGTAGCAGAGCATACTGCAGACTCATTTATTAAGGAAGTTAGGCCTGCCTTTATACCCCCTCCCAAGGTCCAATTGGCTCAGGTGGATGACTCTGCTGCGTTGTCCTTTCCTCATTGGTGTCTCTGGGTCAGCAGTCTCTGGACTTGAGGCAGGTGTTAGACCCCCGGAAAACTCAGGTATCCGGGGTCCCAGGCCACGACTTCGGTCACCCCAATCACCAGGCGGATTCGAGAGCTTGCTGCAAACTGCACGAGGCTTTATTGTAATTTAACGAGCTAACCCCATGTTAGCTCAGGTCTTTCACCCACCCGCCATGGCGGATGGCTAGCAAAAGACGGCTCCTAGGGCCTCCCAAGAGATCTTATAGGACAGCGTAAGGGGAGTGTCTAGGGGTACGCACAGGCTCAGGATTGGTGTGCCTCCAGGCTTGGAGGGCTTGCCCTGTGTTGATTGGTCAACTGGTTGTTATGGCCCATAGGCCCTCCCAGGGTGGTTGCTATACTTTGTGCGTCATTGCTGTGCGCTTGTCCTTAAAGCACACCCAGGGTCATAAAGCATAGCGCCACCAGCTAACTTCTGATTGGTTCCTTGTCACGAGGCAGGCATCTGACTTTCTAGTGTCTAGGACAAGGTCATAGAAGCACATGTTCGACTGTTATGGCTGCCAAAAGGGAAGCTGGTCCCTTCACAGGCTTCGAGGCTTGGCTCAGGGAGAAAGTACCTGCTGTGCATGTGCCTGCGGGCTGGCCTGGGCACCTGGGGCAGGGCAATTGTGGGTTGGAAAGGCTGGCCGTAGTTTCTCCTACAAATAAGTACTGCGTATAGAGGCATAACGGCAAGATGCTCCAGTTTGTTTTCTAACGACTGAAGAAAGAAGTAAAGGGAATCAGAGGCTCTCCACTCTGAACACGATAGTCAGTCAGATGGTGACAGAGGATAGAAAGAAACTGGTATAAAGTACTGGAAATTTGTGCATCCAAATGAAGGCAAAGCAGGGGTTCAGGATGGTAATATTTCTGAAGACCTAAGGCTTTTTGGTTTTGGTTTTTGTTTTTTTTTTTCCTCAGAACAAAAGATTGGGGAAAACAAAATACACACAAACGTGCCACTAAACAAAATAGTCCTAGTAATTGTGACTCCAGAGTCAACTTCTCATATGGAGGGATGTTCGCCAAATAAAACTGACCCACAGTGTTGAGAAGTCCAGGTGGGGTGACTGTAGATTAACAAGTCAGCCTTAGCAAGCTTTATTGTGGTGCATTTTATTGCCTTAATTCTCTTCTCTCTCTCTCTCTCTCTCTCTCTCTCTCTCTCTCTCTCTCTCTCTCTCTCTCTCCCCCCCTTCAATTGCCTGGGTGAAAATGGTAATGCTAACTTCCCTATCCAAGCACAAAAGCAAAACTTTGGAGTGCATGGAATCTATCACCAAAGGAATCGTGAACTTATATGTGCTGGGATTTGTTATGTTTATTTACGCCTTTGAAGAAAAATATTTGCCTTTTGAAACAAGATCCTTTCAATTCGAAGGAAAACAAAACTGATCCTACAAGCCTGGTTGTGGCATGTGAGGCTGACATAAATACACACTTTGGAATCTTAAAAAGTGGCCTGCAAGAAACATGGGCCTTTGGCTTTATAAGCTAGAAATTTAAGTTTTCAAATGTTGCACAACTCTTCGGCTGCCTGGATCTCAGCATAAAGGAAACATTTACATCTTTTCTAGAAGACGTAACCTGCCCTTGGGTGCCACAGGCAGCATTTCTGCTGAACCAGAAGACAACAGGCCTTCACCTCAAGTGTTATTTGTAAGGTTGGATCCACAATATAACCGTTAGCTGATGAAAAGGAGCGACCCCTCCTTTTCATCGTGTAAACGAACCTTAAATATGAAGGTCAATGACAGCCAGAGGTGGCCAATACCAAAGAACTGAACCCTCTTAGCAGCAGGCTTGTCTTTAGAAACCCCTGTCAGGTGCTTTTAGGACGGCATAAAACACTCTGGTTACTAAGGTGATGCTGATAACGCTGTCAATCATTGTGCTGTCTAGATGCCACCGTGCAGTTTAAAAAGCACCTTACAATTTTTGAAGGTTGGGTTTGTTTCTCCAGTAAACCGCATTTGGTGTCAGTTATGGCTGTGATAATTGAAGGAGATACTCTCAATCCGTGAGAAACAAAGAACCCAATATTTCTTGCCTTAAACTTCTACACGTGCCCTCAAAACCACCTACACGTGGTGAATCACGACACCTGTCTTCAGACTGAGAAATTCATTAGTCGTTGGGGCTGTGTGACCTTCACTTAAGGAATGCCATTCACTGAAGCGTTTTTTTCTACTTTCAAGGGTAGCAGTTTATTTGTCTTTCCCTTCTTTAATTTGTTTCTTAGGGAAGAAATTTTTCTTATAAAATGCTATGAAAAAATGTTCTCGGCAATCCACAACAACCATAAACTTCAAAGCCTACCACTTACCTGTCCCCCTAAACTATTTTTCATACTGTTACTCTGCTCATCAACCACATTTCTCAACATTTTTGAGATTTTATTTACTCACTTATTTAGTGTATGTCTATGTACAGGAGGTCAGAAAAGGGTGTCAGCTCTCTGGGAGGCACTATGTTGGTGCTGGGAATCCAGCATGTAAGTAGCCAGTGCGCTCTCTCTCTCTCTCTCTCTCTCTCTCTCTCTCTCTCTCTCTCTCTCTTGGTGTTTTTCAAGACAGGGTTTCTCTGTAGCTTTGGAGGCCATCCTGGAACTAGCTCTTGTAGACCAGGCTGGTCTCGAACTCACAGAGATCTGCCTGCCTCTGCCTCCCAAGTGCTGGGACTAAAGGCGTGTGCCACCACTGCCTGGCCAGCTAGTGCTCTTAACCTTAGAGTCATCTCTCCAGTTGCAACAGCCTTTTTTTTAATCAAAGAATGGAAAAATTGGGCTTTGGGGGCTCTTTCTATGTTTCTTAATTTTATTTAATGTTTTTACTCAGTTTGTTTACCAACCTTTGAATTTGTTAATTTTGCTAATAGTAAATTAAATGTTTCCAATAGAGAATTCACCAAAGTAGTTTAAACTCTTCCTTTGGTATAGTAGCATGTGCCTATAGTCTTAGCTACCTGAAAATCTGAGCTCACAAAGCTAGGGTGACTCCCAACCAACACAGAGGCCCCATTTAAAAGAATAATAGTTATTATTAAATTGAGCTAGAAAAAATATCATCTGTAATCTCAGGAGGAGGAAAGGATCAGGAGTTCAAAGACATCCTCAGCTACATAGTGGATCCAAGTCCATTATGGGATATATGAGATTCTGTCATGAAAAAGAAAAAATATTTAGATTGGTCACTGTACACATATGTATGTACATGGCACACTCTGGACCTGAAGGTTGATCTTCTGCAGCAAGGACACCTGCTATTATTGTGGGAATCATCCGTTTCCAAGTGGACTCTCTCTAATCCCTAAGCAGCATTATCCCAAAGGCTTCAGTTACAAAAGAATGATCACTAATAACAACATGACACAGCCAATTATAAGCTGTCTTGAAATCTCCTCTGCCAAGAGCGCCGATCCACAACTGCTTAATTTAGCCTCCAAGAGATATTTGGGCAGAGAGCAGCCATGTTCTTTGCTGAAGTACCAAAAGAATATCCTCTATTATTCTTCCCCTCTGAAACCTCTTGATCCAGGCAACCAACCATAGTTTACATTGCTCTCAGCATTACTTCCTCCCATATTCCTAGTAGAATGGTCCATTAAGCTCCACTTACAGCAGTCAAACTTTCCTGATCTAAAATCCTGAAGTCTACAGTCCACCAACAAACATCATGGTCAGGCCTGTCACATCAATATCCCACTCCTGGTACGGACATCTGTCACAGTCACTGTTTATTTCTATGAAGAGACACTGACCAAGGCAATTCATAGAAGGAGGCCTTGAACTTAAAGCTCACTTACAATTTCAGAGGGTTAGTCCATGACCATCATACAAGGAGCAAGGCAGCCAGTAGGCAGGCATGGCACCAGAGTGGTAGCTAAGAGCTTACATCCTGATCTGTAGTCAGGAGGCAAAGAGGAGAGAGAGACAGGGACACAGAGAGAGAGACAGAGAGGAGAAACACACACACACATACACACACACAGAGAGAGAGAGAGGGGGGGGAGAGAGAGAGAGAGAGAGGTCCTGGTGTAAGCTTTTGAAACCTCAAAGCCTACCCCTAGTGGTACCTCTCCAACTAAGTCATGCCTACTCCAATAAAACCACACCTCCTAATCCTTCCTAACAGTACACCAACTGAGAACCAAGCACTCAATATATGAGCCTTTGGAGCCATTCTCATTCAAACCACCATACACAGTATTGATTGAAAAAAAAAAAAAAAAAAGACAGAGAAACAAAATCTTTCTACCACTGAAGTAATAACAAAACAAAGGCTAGTTTTGTTTACAGAATTCAATTTTATATAATGCTAGGTATTTAGTGCTAGCTTTTGTGATTTAATTTTACAAAAGCTTAATCACTGCTCTATCCCTGTGAAGAGACACCACGACCAAGGCAACTCTTATTAAAAAAAAAAAAAAAAGCACTTAATTGGGGGCTTGCTCACAATTTCTGAGACTAAGTCCATTATCATCACTGTGGGGATCATGGTGGCAGACAGGCACAGTGAAGGAGAAGTAGCTGAGAGCTACACCCTGATCCTTAGGAAGAGAAAGAGATTTGGAGACTGTCACACCCCCAGTGACACACTTCTTTCAACAAGGCCACACCTCTTACTCCTTCTAATCCTTTCAAATAGTGCCACTCCCTGGTGACTAAGCATTCAAATTGTGGGCCTATGGAGGGGGGGGGGCTGTTCTTATTCAAAAAAAAAAACCATAGGATATAAGTATGCTTGCATAATTCTCTTTAAGTGTGTTTGACACAATATTTTACCTGCTTTCAGATCACAGTCATAGTTATAGAAGGCACTGCTGGTGTACTTGAGCCCTGTTCTTCCTCTGTTATCTGGTGATTCGTTTATCAGATTCATCAAGTAAGATCTACCACTGTTCTGCTTTCGTAAATTAGGGAGATAACTCATGCCTAACGTGACCAAACAAGGATGTGATAAAGCTGGGCTAATTGATTAGCTCCCATGTTCTTACTGATGGATCATAGACCATTACCAGCTTTGTCCCTGAAATTTCTTATTTTTCTCACATCTCATACTAGAAATGATTATTCCACTTTCCGATGCTAACATACAGATGGATCTCTGCAGATGTCACATGGAAAGATGCATTAAAGAGGGACTTTTTTTTTCATTGCCCATATTAGTTTATCTAATTTGACAAACAGTGGGTGACCTCAAAACAGTATCATGGCAGGAAAAAAAATGAAGTGAAAATAGAACAAAACAGCTTTTGCCTGTTGTCATAACAACTTCGTGATTAGACTAGAAAAAAAATGAGTCAGGAATGTCAATTCCTTCACTCGCCTAAGATATGCTCTACTTTTAAGCAAGAATATTTACAAAGGAAGGGTGTGGAGGTGTGAATGTATGTGAATGTGTGTGCATGGGTGTGTATCTCTGTGTGTGTTTGGTATGAGTACAATATTCCTTTCTTAAAGATTTACATGAATATAGGTAATTTTCTGTATACCTGGCTCATAGAAGGAACTCCATGAAAATTTATTCAATTATAGAGTAAAAAAAATCACCTATCCTACTTTTTTCAAATATAATGGACTATAAAAATCATTCGTCCAAATCATTAAAATCAAAATACTTAATTTCTAGTTAGACATGCCCATATCATTTCTAGTTTAACAAGGTTTGTTTAATACCTACCTATTCTTTTGCAGAATCATTTTCATGAAAGAAAAGACATCACAACCAGGAGATGAGTGAATGGTTTGATGGCAGACGCCTGGGAGAAGCAAAAAAATCTAAATAATATAATTATAATAGAGTAACTGAGAGTCATCTCATACTTGGATGCCAGCTCTGTTCTAAATATGTGGCATATTTAACTTACTTAAACTAAGTATGGGTTACTGTGCAGAAAACAAATGATAAAGTCTAGAAACATGAAAATAGTAGAGTGAACAGAGGGTTAACAGCAGAAAAGTAAAACAATGGCAGCCAATGTGTGGAGCATAGTCTTAAGTAACTGGGATCAAACAAGGAGTAGGAAAGTACCAAAAGGGATAGCCACGCACACCAGTCACCTGAGTTAGCTGCTGAAGCACACACCACCTGATTTTATCCCCACAACACCCACAGAAGAAGGCTGTGACAGTTCTGGTTATAGCAAAGAAGAAACAGCTTGCCAAAACTTAGACTAGTGTGACAACCACTGTTAGATTTGAACAGGAAGCTGTTAACTGGCCAATACCCTAGTACAACTCATAGTTCCATGATTGGCTAAATTTGCCTCCCTTATTGCACAAATAAAAAAAAAAGTGTATTAATCACATCTTGTAAGATAGGTACATATATGTTGACCTGCTTAGAAATGAGAGCAGCTGATCACTTGTGTTTTCCTGAAATGTAGTTTACACTCCTACTTAAACCTAACTAGTGAAAGATTTATACAGAAAACAAGATCGAGGGAGATGCACACATCTAACACCAGGTCTTAGTGACTAGCAAGGAGGATCCTAGAAACAAAGATAAGGTGCTCCGGTAGAAATTGGAGCTCTGTAACAATCTAAGCAACAGAGGAGAGGCTACCTTAAATGCCCTCCCCTAATAATGAGATTGATGTCTGATTTATATGCTACCCGATAGCCCTCATCCAGCAGACACCCACAACTAATCACTGAACTGAACTGGAATCCAGAAGCAGAGAAGGACGAGTGAAGAGCAAAGGGGTCCAGACCAGGCTGGTGAAACCCACAGAAACAGCTGACCTGAACATCAGGGAACTCTTGCTCCCCAGACTGACAGCTGGGATACCAGCATGGGACTGATCCAGACACCAGGAACATGGGTTTCTGTGAGGAAACAACAAAAATCTATGGGACCTCCTGTAGTAGATCAGTACTTATTCCCTAGCATAGGTGTGGACTTTGGGAGCCCATTCCACATAGAGGAATACTTCCTGAGCCAAGACACATGAGGGTGGGCCTAGGCCCTATCCCAAAGGATACAATAATGACACCCTATGGAAGGCCTCACCATCCAGGGGGAGTAGAAAGGTTATGTGATAGGTAGGGTTTTAGTTGGGGGGGGTGGTAGGGGAGGACAGGAGGGCGAAGGGAACTGGGATTGTCATGTAAAACAATCTTGTTTCTAATTCAAATAAAAAAATTTAAAAAAAAAAGAAATTGCAGCTCTGTTAGAAATTCAATTGTTTACCACATGGTTACATCCTACTGAATCACTGTCATGTTTATTGTCAACATTTTTTACATACAGCATTTGAAACAATGGAGAGTCGAGACAAAGGCCATGAGTTTGTCTAGAATGTATTCTTTCCATTCTTCACAGTAGCTGGTGGGCCAGAGGGTGACACATCTACATGCCCTTCTAGGCAGCCACAACCACAAATAGCACAAGTCAAATTAGAGCATTCCACAACATGAAACACTTTACACAGGAAAATAACCAGGTAACTGCCTGGTTCCTTGGAGTTTCAGTGTGAGGTTGGAAGCTGACAAAAAATGCAAGTCATTTACAAAGCATACCATTGAGTAGATAAATGAGAGATGACAGGTGGCCCTTCCCATCAGGCCCGCAAAATTCTAATATAACAGGAAGAAAATAGAAACTTTTTTTTTCCCCCACGGAGAAAAATTCCTTACCTCCAAAGCTATTTCCCTGGAGTAGGCGAGCTCACACATCTCCCTCCCCCTGCCCCACCTCCACATGCATGAGAGTGCACTACTAGAAAATTGAACCTCAAACCAGACACAAACTATGCAAACATTCTATAACCAAGCTGCATCCAGGTTTTCTTATGCTTGGAAAGTCAAGGAATACTGTGTCTAGGACAGAGGAAAAAAAAAAATGGTCCCACATTAGCCTTCTGATCTTTCCTACTTCAGTCAGCAGGGCACAGCACTTTTCCTTTGTGATCAATATGTGGAGGGAGGTAGATCTTAGAAAGGTTTTCTGCTTTGTCTTTTATCTCATTCCCTCGGGCTTCACTTTTGTTTTACTTCCTGGACACTTTCTGCCCTTCCGTTAGCGTTTCTCTTCATCATCAAGCTGTGCCTCGTGGGAACAGCCAACAAGTCAGTTAAGGGTGAATCCAGCCACTTACCTCCCTGTTGGGATTTATTTGGTAACCACTAGCTCACAGGATTTAGTGCCAACCAGACAGATATAACCACCAGATTCCAAACTCTCCCCTTCCGTAGAAGCATAACACCTCTTCCTACTCTTTCCTGTTGACTCTTTGGGATCCGATGTCTGACTTCCTGTCCTATATTCCTTTTTTGTTTTAGCCATTGATACTAAATGAAAAATTGAATGCTATTCATTTTATATATTCTATATACATATATATTCTATAAAAATGTAGTTTTCCAAATTCTACTCAAATTTTGCTGCTACCTACCATACACTTGTCCCCTACAAGGTACTCTCTCCTGTACAGATTAAGGGATATGTCATAGGTTCAGTCTGTACACTGTGTACAAGTCAGAATATAGTAACACAAATCAAGTGGAATATGGCAGGTGTAGGGAAGCCAGGAGAAAGAGGGGATACAAATTAATGAATGAGTAGATACTGTTCTAGGGAGCTTTGGGGCACTGTTCTCACCCTATTCTTATTCATGGCTGGCGACAGATGTGATCAATTTTTCATGAAATAAAATGCACTGGTTTTAAATCTTTGAGAGTTTAATCTTTCCAAAACAAGGAATCACATTCAGTTGTTTTATAAGATGATGGTAGAGATGGGTGCAGTTTGCTTACAAAAAAATAAAATAAAATGGCAACACTGTGCTGGAGTATCCTCTTTAGGAAACATGACTATGGAAATAATACATTAAAAGAGAAAAAAACATACAGTGTTGGAATTTGACAAACAAGTAAGGAAGATAAGCAATGGATATGAAATGAAATCTATAGGATTGTGTGGATACCTGAGACAAGGTCATATTCTGAGCCTGAAGGCTGAACAACTATATCCATACAGAAAAAAAAAAATGAGAAAGAAGAAGCAGAGATTTGGAGGAGACCTGGATATGTAAACAGTCTAGCCTTGGAAATATCGATACAACCTAGGGAGATAGACCTAAGACCAATATATATAAACCCAAGAGCTGAGAGACAGCTCACAAGACAGGATGGCAGCAAGAACACTGAGTGGATGCTGCTGCCACACAGCTTTCTCCTCCTGAGAGGGACGGGGCAAGTGTCTTCCGCATGTACCTAAACCAGTGAAATTTGATGTTTGCTGTTACCACTTGTTATCTTCCTTGAATTTCCTCTACTATTGTTTTGAAAAATATTTCACAGTTGGGAATTCATGAAATAGCAAATGGTGAGTCTGAAAGATGACTATGAATTTTCATCAGACACAAGGTCAAAGAACAAGATGTGAACTACAACACTTCAGTACCGTGGGACATAGCGAAGCAGTGACAAAAGGAGGCTTAAGATTTAAATGTCTGCTTGCCTTGAATACTAGAGTTATAATAAAATGTATCTTTGCATAAAGTAACAATTAATATTTATTGAGCAATCACTGTGGTCTAAGCATTTGGGGAAAAAACAAAAACAAAACAAACAACCCAGAGAACCTTCCCAGAATGTCAGATCATTTTTGCAAGGTTTTTTTTTTTTCCCAAGTAGTAAGACCGATATTAGGATACACTCAGCTCCTGGGACTAGAGCTAAGTCATATCAGTTACAGCTCTTCCTTTTTCAAGTAGCAGAAAATCTAGCTGAAATAATTAAGAAAATGAATGAGTTTCCATAATTAAGATGTGAAGGGAGAACTCAAAGCTAGCTCCAGAAAGAACTGAACATGTAACTCGGGCAATGCCATCAGTATATAGATGCACTCATACCCAACCATCTCTGCATTAGCTCTATTCTTTGCTTCTAAACTATGCCATCAGTATATAGATGCAGTCATACCCAAACATCTCTGTGTTGGCTCTATTCTTTGCTATAACTACCAGACTGTCTTCACAAGTTCCAGCCTTTTTACCCAGGCTTAACCAAGCAAGTCTCATAGAAAAAGACAACAACCACCTGGCTCTGCCACACCAACAAAAGCCTCAATGCATCTTTCAATTCTGACTTGCTCTTGAGCCTGTCCCAGAGGGAATTGCTCAGTGCTATAAATGAAATAACCAAGGATACAGTATTTTTTCAATGTTTATGTTCAGGATGTGGTAATGCGATCAGACCATGTACATGTTAAATGTTGTAATCAATAAATACCCAATGAGAGAACTTTTTTTTTTTTACTGGAACCCTAAGCTTTTAATTACTATACAACTGTAGGCAAACGATGAAGAACTGGAAAGAACAGAGGTGAAGCTTTGTGTGTTAAAGGAAAAGGGCATTCATGGCTCTGGTAGCATCTATAGGGACTCTATAAGAGTCTTATGGTTATGTCATGCAAAACTACCAGAGAAAACCTCTGCAGGACAGGAAGCAGTAGACAAACACACAACAATTGTCCTAGAGCCTTTTTAAGGTAACTAATAAAGGTACACATCTAAGCCAAATGATCCCAACATCTGGAATTCCTTCAGTCTAAGAGATTTCCTTCCATTTCCACTCTAAATCACTGGATTTAGAGTGAGACAGTGAAGCATTAGTTCCTGTTGCTTAAATTATCCCTTCAGAGTCCGCTGAAGGCTTCATTGAAGAGCCGGTTCCATTCTGTAAGCAAGCCCTCTCTGAGCAAAAGACAAAAGACAGGAGGCCTTGATTCTGTCTATGATTCTGTTTCTCTAGAATCTTAACCTGCTGCTTCCTCTTCATCTCAGAACTCTTCCCCACTTCAGCAGACTCAGTGCCACGCTATTGCAAGAAGGAAGCAAAGCCCCATATGCTTGCTATATTTCGTGGACACGTTGATGAAATGGTTTATAACACAGTGAAATTCCAGTTCTCTGTGCTTAAGAAAGAACAGTCTGCCAGGTCCTCCCACAGCAGTAAACTTCCAGCTGGACCCCTGTGACTTCCTTTCTTTAACACTCCACCTTCTTAGCCAATATGCTCAAACAAATGAAATAGTTTATTTCTGCCGTTTACATTGCAGTGCACATAGAAGAGAGTCTGTAATTCAATGGGGCAAGTTTTGAATGAGCACTGAAGTTTGTGCTCTCTTGAAGTTTCAACGCTGCATTTAAACCTTTGTTAACATTCAAAAAAATGTGGAGGAACTGTGGACTCCTAAGCTTTGCACATAAGGGATCAAACCCATTCCCAATGGAATTTAAGCAAGACGACTAAGAGCTGAATCAATCCTACGTGAGAATGGAGTTTTGGTTTCCTTTTATGCAGAATGCTGTCAGGGGTCACTGAAATCGGCCCCGCAGCCATTTTTTGTTGGGGACTGCTTTTCTCTCAGAATTCACTTTTTTTTTTCTTTTTCAATTGGCTTCTAATATTAAAGGCTTAAATGGAAGTTTCCCAAATAAAAAGAAAAATAGCAATGATACACATTCTTATTGTAAATAAATAATAAAAGTGAATGCAATTGCCAAGTGTTATCTAAAACTATATTCTAACATGTATTAAATAAGATAATATCTTATATATAAACTGTTGTTCCCATGAAAATATTAGCAAAGTTTGTCTACATGTAACTTGTAAAGTTCTTTCTACTATAAAGATAAATGGTGCATTAGGTTTGTTAATCTAAATTCTTTATATGGATGATATTTGCAAATCATCTTTTTGCATGATAGAACCAGGACATTTCTGTTTAAGTACAGAAACCATGACTAAGCTACCATCTGTCTTCTCTCATTGATTTACCTCTTATCTCCTGATGTATCCGATACAACACAAACTACCTGATAAACAAGGTGAATCCTATCCTCACCAACTGTGTGTTCTACTGGGGGACATTAGTCAAGTAGTGTGAACCAAATAAATATAGCTACAAGTTATAAACATTATTGTGGAATAAATAAGTAAAAGGCTACAACAGAAAATAAAGTTGTAATAGCACAGAGAGACCATAACTTCTTAACATGATTGGGAAAGACCTCCCAGAGAATCCTGAAGCCTACAAACAACTATCAGTGTTCCAGTTTTAATCAGAGATTTATAGCCCATTGCTGTCACTTATGTTCAAGCCGTACAAAATGTGATCAGTGGCAGCAACTTCCAGCTGGGTTATCAGCACTTCCTCACTTTGTGATACAAGTTACTCCAGTGCCATGTTGTCCCCGCCCTGATTATCAGTGGATAATAGTCAAGACCTGCACAGGAGCAGGTGATGTTCTTGGATCCCTGAATCGACTTACCCCACCCACCTTCTGGCTTTAAGACTAAATCATTTAACAGAGTAGAAGAGCAGAGGATCAGGAAGGGGAAGGGAAATGAAAGAGCTACCATGACTTTCTAAAACTTATTTTTCAGCTTCCCATGTGAAAGGAGATCAATGTGGCAGTGAAAATAAGGAAAATTTAGTTCTACCTACAATTGTGTTGCCAAAGCCCAGAGAATTGTATCACAATTTTTTTCTACAGCATTATTTGAAGCAATTTGTTTTGAACAAAATAAGTGTTAACAAATATCAACAGGATAGAATCAATAATAAGTAGGACTCTTACCTACTTACACTAGGATGATTAAGATAGCTATAACCATACAAAGTTAAGTGGATTGGAGAAACTATTTAGAGATCTTAAGACAAAAACAGCCGGGCGATGGTGGTGCATGCCTTTAATCCCAGCACTCGGGAGGCAGGAGGATCTCTGTGTGTTTGAGAGACCAGCCTGGTCTACAAGAGCTAGTTCCAGGACAGCCCCCAAAGTCACAGAGAAACCCTGTCTCAAAAAAACAAAAACAAAAAAAAAGACAAAAACAAATTCTCAGATTAGCTTAGATATTGACAAAGGACAGGAATATTTTGCCCAGAGTAGCCAAATTGCTTTAATTCTCCTAGTATAGAGTGTTCCCTACAACTATAAGGCCTTCTCTGCTCTGTTAAGTGAAACTGTCCCTTATTTCAGGCTCTGAGACTTTGTAGGATAAATATATTCTACCAAATCAAAGTTATAGGCACTGATTGAGTCTAAAGCCCAGCTATAGAGATACAGAAAATGTTATTGGAGATACATTTGCCTCTGAGGATAGTCTATGTATTTAATTCCATGACAATTCACTGGCCAGGTCAAGGGAGATATTGCCACAGTGAGCTATAATATGGCAATAACTGAGCTTTCAGCCAGAATTAATATATCCCTTTCCAATGTATAACAAATGAATGGATGAACAATACACACAAATACTTCACATTATGAAAACATAATTACTAAGATGTTACCATTACTTAGGGAGATTTAATACTTGAAAGAGTCTTCATGAAGCTGGACAGACCTTTTATGGACAACTAAAACCCCAGTATCTTCATTTACTTTTCATTAATCCTTTGCCATATTGACAAATTACATTAGGCCACATTAGGCATTCTTATTGATAATTATGTAGACCTTCATGTGGAAGTTATAGAAAAAAATCTGGTGGCCAAATTAAAGATGCCAGAGAAACCACTTCCCTTACCAGTCAGCACCTTCCATTCTCTGTGCACACAGAGTTCCTTCAGACCTCTGTCCTTCTGCTTGTATCACATCACATGTCAGGAAAATGTTAGCCCACTTAGGAAGACCCCAAAGAAAATCACGTTTCCCACCACTTCCTGTTTTGACATTTATTGATTTACTAACTATATGCACGTGTGTGTGTGTGTGTGTGTGTGTGTGTGTGTGTGTGTGTGTGTGTGTGTGTACAATGCATGACACAGCACACATTTGGTGGCCTGGATAACTTGCAGAAGTATGTTCTCCCTTGCACTGTGTGGCCCTGGGGATTGAACTCCAGCCATTAGGTCTGGCAGCAAGCACCCTAACTTGCTGCATCATCTCAACAAGCCTCCAGGTGCCCCCTGAACTACAGTCTAGTTCTAGACTTTCACTCCCCTTCCCACTCCCTGCCCTTTGTACATTGCTCTTCAATATTGGTCACAATGCACCAGGGTTCTTGTTTTGTTTTGGATTCCAGAAGCATTCTGGATATTTGGGCTCTGTATTTACTTGTGTTCATGTTTTTTATCTCATGACACCATCTCTGTGATGCTGCTAGTAGTCTGGCGTAGACACAATTCATAGGAAACACAAATTGGCTTTTTAAAAACACTCATTCTTATGACAAAAAGGCAACAAAAATTAAAACTATGAATAAAAGCATTAAAACACACTTAGGGGCAGGAGAAATAACTCAGTGGTTAAGAGCACCTATTCTTGCAGACAACCAGGGCTAAAGTTCTCAGTACCTACTTCAGAAGCCCTAGCCCTCAAGTATAAGAGATAGGAGAGTAAATAAGGAAGAAAGAAATGCTCAAACCATGGTGTATTATCACAGTGGACAACAGGTGCGCAACCTATGAGCTCTGTGTGCAGCCTATTGAAGTGTGGCTTACAACTATCTACATACAGATGAAATGAGTTATAACTTCTCTATCACCTCCCAACTTTCAGTTAACTAGTCTTATGAATCATAAGTCCTATGCAAGTCACAGTTGAGCATAGCTAAGGAAAGAGAAAGTTCACTCATGGTGCCTTACTAACTACAGTATCTGAGAAATCTCTGGGAAAGGAGTCAGAAATGTCCTAGGCACATATGTGCTAATATACCCAGAGCTAACGAACTACCATAACCACAGCTGTATAAAAACATACCCAGAAGATATGACAGTGTATGTGTGCTTGGCAAAAAAAATTGTTTTAACTAAGGAACTATTTATATCAATTTTTAATTATGTGTATTCACGTGTCTGAGTGTGGGTATATGCATGTGAATGCCAGTGGCCTCAGAGGCCAGAAGAGGGCATCAGATTCCCCTGGAGATGAACTTATAGGCAGTTATGTCTCCAGCAATGTTTTCAAGGAAACCCATAGCAATATATAAATCAACACAGCAATGAGCATGTACTTAGAAATGAATGTACTTGGGAATATATCAAAAGTGGTCAGATGTAGCCAAAGAACACTTCAGAAGGAAGTGTGTAGGCTCCAATACATCAGCTCACTAGACATAATAAAACAGATGAGCCCAACCTTGAATTCAAAAGCTAGAAAAGATTAACTAAGTGCCAATAATAGATTAATAAAGATACAAAATTACTTTATTTAACAGTACAATATTAGTTAAAAATAAACCAGAAAGAGACAAAACTAAAGTAGCTAAAATAACATTAAAATTGGCAGTCTAATTTAGCTCTTTGAAAAGACTCAAACTAAATAAGCATCTATGAATCTTGCATTAATCATAAGTTCATTACATCCTTAACTACATACACTGCTAAAGCTTACAGACATTCATTCTCCTAGGATAAAAAAATGATATGACTTTTTCTAGTACCTACAGAGTGTCAACAGAAAAGGTAAGTGGTGGTAGTGAAAAATGAGCACATTTCTATGCCTCTTCAGTGTCTAAACAAACATGTCTGAATTTGCTTGGAGGTATATATTTCTATGAGATAAAGATAAGATGATGATGTTGACTATAGATAGATGATATGTAGACAGTAGTAGATGATAGATAGGTAGATAGATGAACGATACATAGATGATAGGCAAGAATAAAAATCATACTCTAGGAGTGTTGGGATGTCTTCTGTATATATGTTTCTCTTATTGGTTGATGAATAAAACACTGTGGCTAATGAGGCAAGAAGTATAGGCTGGGCTAGGAGACAAGGAGAATTCTGGGAAGAGTAGGCAGATAGCAGATGCCATGTGATACCAGGAATGTAGGAGGTGCCAGACCCTTCTCTGGTAAGATAAGACCATGAGGAAATATTTAAATAGAAATGGGTTAATGATTAAGACAGACCTAGACAATAAGAAGCCCTACTCATTGGCCAATAGTTTCATAATTAATGTAAGTATCTATGTGCTTATTTGGGGCTCAAGGGCGGCAGGAACTAGCCAGGACAAAGAACCTCTCCTAACATAGGGGAAATATTTTCTTTTTAAGTTTTAAATATATGTAATAAATAATTTTCCCCTTTTCTAGCATAGTAAAATGCTTTTGCTCTTCTTTGGGAAGTGACCTGGAATGCAAAGAGAAGGAAAAAGACAGTTCTGTATTGACCATGATACCCTAGGTAAAATATAAACTAAGTAACAACAGGAAGGACAAGGCACTATATTTTTTTTAACATGAATGATCAGACACTAGTTACTTTTTTATTTCAATTCTTTACAGTCATCACTTGGTTCAAATTCAGCACAGTGGCTTACAGACAGTTTGGATGCTCACTCTAGAATGCTCCAGGATGGCCTACATACCATCAGAAATGTTAGCTCATTGAACAATGGCTACAAAGCACCCTTAAGAAGGAAATGGTTTTCTCCCTATAAGAGCAATTGCCTTTACTGCCTGGTCCAGGATTTAAAAATATTATATTTTTGTTAAGTATAAAATAGCAGAAACATACTACAGACAGGTAATTATTTTTAATAATGATAGAGTCCTGAATTCTCCCAAACCATGGCCAGCAAGATAAAAGATAATTGTACTTCATTATAATTGTCATTTGTGAATATGGAGTTTTTTTTCTTGTCAAAACTGGCCTATCAGACAAAGAACTGCCCGTTCCTTGACTGCTGACAGTAAGCACGCTGTCCAATCTGGATGAGCAGGATACAATACAAGGAAAAGCAACTGCTGAACCTTGCCAAGACAGGGTAGGACAGTTTTTCATAATTCTCTGATTCTGAAAAGGGTCTGTCAGATATTCTAGGCCCATAGCCAGAGTTGGTTGCTCCAATGTTACAGAGAGACTTTGGGTGACTGTCCAGGTAGCCAGCTGTTTCTGTCATTTCTGGATTTTTGGAAGTCACTTGCTTACACTTCCTGCTTAGTCAGGTAATATTATTTTAGTTCACGGGTCTTTGATAGGGTTGAAGACTAGATAGTCACAGTTACTATTCTCTCGTATCTCAGCTAAGATATACTAGGTACAAGACTTAGACTCTTCAGGATAGGACAATTATTGGAATAATCCATCATTTGCCAATTACCTATAGCCTGGATATTTAGTATGTGTTTCTTGTTTGATGTTGTTCTTATTGGCTTTAGTTCTATTTTCATGTATGTTATTACCCTTTCTGTCTCCTGGACAACACTTGATAACTGTTCTTATTGTATATAGTTTTGTATTAGGTTTAGAACCTTCTTATTTAGACAAAAGGGGGAAGTGTAGTGGGTATTCGTTCTGTCCAGGACCTTGGACTGACTAGCCCAATAGAAGCTGTGATTCTTGTTGGTGACCTCTTAAAAGGAACAGGTGGTGCATGCCTTTAATCCCAGAACTGGACAGGCAGAGGCAGGTGGATTTCTGTGAGTTCAAAGCCAACCTGGTCTACAGAGTGAGTTCCAGGACATGCTCCAAAACTACACAGAGAAAACCTGTCTCTCTCATTTGCTCTCTCCCTCCCTCCCCTCTGTCTCCCTTGCTCCCCACTTTTCCCTCATTCCCCCTCTCCCTCATTGCCCCTTGCCCTCATTGCCTCTCCCCCTCCCTCCCTCACTCTGTCCCTAACTACCCCCTCCTCCCTCTCCCCCACTTTTACCCCCTCTCTCTCCCATTCCCACGCTCCCCTCTCCCTCCCTTTTGTCTGCTCCCCTCTTCCTCCCTTTCATCCTCTCTCCCTCTTTCTTCTCCCCCCTCTCTCTCCCTTCCTCCCCCTTTCTTCCCTCTCATTCCCTCTCTTCTCCTCTCCCTTCTGTTTCCCCTCTCCCTCTCATTCCCCCTCTTCCCCTCTCTCCACCCCCTCTCATCAGAAATTGGGCTGCTGGTTCCACCCCCAGCAGACCAGAAAACCATGATGGCTATTTACCTTGCTGTGCATCCTAACAAATCCTGGATACCCTTTAAAGGAGTTCTCATGGATTCACTTATAGGACAGCACTTATTTTTCAAGAGCTGTTTGTGAATAGGTCCCCTTTTTATCATAAAGGACATTAAGAGCTATCAATTTCCTTTACCTACTGGCTTCCCAATCACTTCTGATTGGTATCCATTGATATCAAAATAACTTTAACAGATTAATTACAATAGCCTTGATACCTTGAGCAACTTTTTCATGAAATCTTGTTAGCATTTTAAAATATATTAAAAAGATTGACTTTAAAATATGTACAAATATAAAAATCTGGACAGTGTTATACATTCATTTAATTCACCAAGATATTTTGCAATGCTCAAGGCAAAAATCAATACATGCTACAAGGAAAATTTCACAAAGGCATTACTCTCTTAAAGCTTTTTTAAAAATTCTTTCTTGAAATTCATAAAATAGACTTAAATTTTAAACCTGACAAATTTTGTGGACAATTCTCCAAAGCCCACATAAAAGAGCCCACACTAATCTGCTCATAAGGAAGACTGTGTAAATTTTCTCTAAGCAATTTAATTTTACGGAATCACCAATAAATTGGAACCAACTCCACACCGCCCCACCCTCCTGGCCATAACTCACCACAGTGGAAGAAAATAGAGTTAATGAGTGGTGAGAAAAGACATCAGGACCATCTGAGTCCCAGTGACATAACTGATAATCTATACCAGGAGGCAACCAGACTTTAACAATCACATTTAACACTGCTAGAAAACAACGAATCCTAATTATGTTTGCTCCTGATAAGTTTAAGGTACATTTTAAGGAAGTACTTTTGAAGAGGTCACTTCAGAGTCTAAGGAAGTGGTCCAACTGTGGCAAGTGCTATTGAGATGTTGTGAGCAGACAACCTTAGAGGAACTATAGCTCTCTATATCCGCCTGCTTTTGGCAAGGATCAGAACAAAGCCGTTGAAGGGCTAATCAAACTCTGACGGGTATGGGCTATTTTGAAATGAACTCCTCCCCTGAGCTTTTGAGGTATCAACCCTGGCAGATGAGACCTGCCATCAACCAGATGTGTGTCCACAGCACTAATGATACTCACTGGACTTGTTCTGATTCACTCTTAGGAAATTCTCATTGGTTTGAGATATAAATAATTCAAGCAAATGGCTTTATACACCAGAGACTGTCACCAACTCACGACCATTTGTTTTGGTCAATAGAGTGATTCCTGAAAGAAAGAAAAAAGTAAATTTTCCATCAAAGCAAGTTTCCTTCTGTCCAACTTTTCCAAACTAGGTTCATTTGTTTTCTGAAAAGAAAGAAGGGAAGCTTTATCACTTAGAAAGCAGCTTTCTTCCCTGTGGTTCCATCACAGAAGTTCAGATATTGTAAGTGTGGGAATTAAACAGTACGTGTCATCATATCAGAAGAATAAAGTGCGTGCATCAGTATTTTTTAAAGAACCGAAAAATTCTCATAAGTCAAGCAACACATTCAAGAAGTCGAGACAGACAATTACAATGTTTACATCAGCCCACTCACTGAAATGGATTCAACATTGTTATTTTAAAGTCACTAATCCAAGAATAAAAAAAGAGATGAAACCAACACACAAATATGAAAGAATTGTACTTCAGACTGAGCATTATCGATTTACCTGGTGAATAGTCAACTCTGATATAGTCAGCATGGCCAGGTGGGCTGGAAGGCCATGTCACTTTCCTTATCTGTCCCCTCCATTGTTGGCAGTGTGGTGAACAATGAATGGCTTCATGTCTGTATTATTGACTCTCTTCTCGTAAGAATTTATTATAACATAAGACATGCATTTTTATTTATACATTATTCATTATGAATCATTAGCATAATGACTGTCTTTTCTGAGGGTTTTTTTTTTTTTAATTTGGTTCGTTAGTTTTAGTTTTTGGTTTTTCAAGACAGGGTTTCTCTATGTAGCCCTGACTGTTCTGGAACTCACTCTGTTGACCAGGCTGACCTCAAACTCTCAGAGACCCACCTTCCTCTGCCTCCCAAGTTCTGGGATTTAAAACTGTGCACCACCATACCAGGATATCTTTTCTTCATTTAAATATGTGCTGCAAATGCACATAAACAAATAGAAATTGTAAACAGCATTATATGTTAATCTTGGAAAAAGGTAACTAAAAAGCCACATCATTTTATTTCTGCTCCTCAATGCCTCCAAGAAAGAAGAAAAGGTCCCAGACTCTGAATTGATCATTTACAGCTCAAATTGCAGTTTTTGATGGTTAAAGGAAACTCCATAGCAACCAATGTCAGCTAAGTCATTTTGCCATTAATGCCATTATGCCACAGCTACGACCCAAATTCTGTGATTGCTCCCATTATCTCAAAACACACACACACACACACACACACACACACACACACACACACACACACACACAAACCATAAGATCTTGCAGTATCTTGCTGGACTGATGGCTCAGATATTAATGGCAAGACTCACCACCAAAAGGACAAGAGCTAGCAAGATGACACCCTTGATGACAGTACCATGTCTAACCAGTTACTAAAGCACAAGAGGTCTAGTTAAACAAAGACTGCAGATAAGGACTGAATAATACTTCCAATGTGAATATATCCCATATAAAACCTCAAACGCAGTAAAATATATTCATTTTTGACCTAAACTTAATTCAGCTAGAAGCTCTTTGTTTTAAAAGGCAACTCTATGTGGTTGTATCACTCCTAAGTGGCCTGTATGACTGTGGCTGTGGGTAACCCAAACTGAGAGAGGGGGTTATAACAGGCACTCAGGCAGGGGACAGATGTGGCTGCCAATGTCCTGTAGCTGATTCCCAAGAGAGGCCAAACCTTGCAGGGAGCCATAGGCAACAAAGGCCCCAACAGCAGCTATGGACTGTTCAATAAGGAACAGCACCTGCTCCCAGTGGGCAGCCAACGTAGGATGTTTTCAAGACTAATGATGTGTGACAAAAATAGCCAGGCAAGACCAGCACAAGGCTTTTCTGAGAGAAATTAGCCATGCAGCTTGGTGTAATAATTAGTTCTCTTTAGCTATCACTCGCTGTTACATCTAAGCATTCTAATGTGTCAAAGGTCAAACATTTCTTTTTTTTTTTTTTTTGAGTAGACTTTGGTTTGGACAAAATTGATGAGAGGGTTTCAATTAAACGTTTATATCTTTTGTCAAAATTGTCTTAAAGTAATTGGAAACAAAATGTATTTATACTCCTGATGTACTATGTAAAATTCTGTGTAAACATAAAAGATGGTGAAAAGTGGTAATAACTAATGCTAGCTGATATTTGGAGGATAATTTTTTTACAGTATTTTCCTAAAACAAACCATGTTTCTCGTGATTATCTTCAATTTGATGAGCCTTGGCCTTGATTGTGTGCACTGTCCATGGAAATTCTTAAATCAAGGCAAACTGTTATGTGATCTTCTATACATCTTTAGGAACATTGTTGGGTTAGAGTGTGAAATTCTGGGCATATCATTTCTTCTCCTTTACCATCTTTATCTCTGCTTTTTCTAGTTACTCATCCACAAAATAGCTGCCAGGTACATTTCTGACATGAACAACTGGTACCATCTTCACAATAAATATTAAGGTATTCTTAACTCAAAACACAGCTTCAAGCCCTGTGTAACCATCTGGTCAGTTCTTCCACTACTCTGTGTATGCCTTTCAAATGCTCAAGAGTCATGGAATGTTAGGGAATACTTTTCTGACAATTCAACTGTTTAGTTGGAGGAAATCAGCTACCATTAAGCACCACAATCCATCTGTGGTAGATGTTTGAAGGAAGCAGTGGCAGAAAGACAACACATATAATAATGGCTATGGCAATTGTTCTTATGAATAGCTCCATTCGGTGTGCTCAAAGAAAGCTGCCATGGCAAGTTCCGTTCATTTCTTCCTACTGTTTCATGATAGTCAAGGCATTTGATCTTCTGACTTTGAAAACAAAATCTGTAAAAAATAGGAATACTAATCTGTAAAACAGGAATACTAAAATCGCCTTCCTGTTTCAGAAAAAAAAATTGCTTAACCTATGTGATGCTCTCTGAAGTTATAGAGAACACGTTCTGTGGAATGGTATAAATCACTCCATCTCACTAGGACTGAGACAATAAAAGACAAATTTATTATAATTGACTTGAAAAATTGTGTTTGGCCTATATTCAATAAATGCTAGCTATAAAATTTTACTCACAAAAGGAAATTTCCCAAATATTGTGATAGTATAATTTTTAAAAGTCATCATAACAAGGGTTAGTAACCAAAATGGGTTTCCCTCCACTACAAAGGTTCACCGAGTGCAGAAATTTCAGCCTTAAAAACCAGAAAGAAACCCCAGACAAACCAGAATAAGTTAGTCACCCATTTAAAAAGAAGCAATATAGTTAGCCACAAGAAACTCCCAGAAATGAAATTTACTTCCTCTCCCCAGTGACTTCCAGTATTAGTAACAGCATCTGGCTAAATATTGCAAGCTCTTCCAACCCAATAGCAAGCCAATAGATGAACTGGGTGGACAGGACAGCTCTTGGCATTAATTTGCTGATCTATCTGCATGAAACCCAAAAATGTCCAGCTGTAGCAGAAAATAGAATTGTGCCTGTGGCTTGTGGCTTTTAAATAACAGCACTGGATAACTCAAACTAGCATCAGCTGAGTTAGAATATTCTTTCAATCATATTCATTCTCTCTCCCCTTCTTCCTCTCCTCCCCCCCCATCCCTTTAGTCCCTAACTCCAAAGAAAACTTCCCTCCAATGTAATTGCTACAGGACTCTTCTTACACTGTGTATAAGCCATAAACAAAGTTGTACTTTCCCTGTGTATTTATTGTGTAACCTATACCTTAGCATTTGGAGAAAATGAAATGAGAAATAGTGTTGGTAATGGTTTTAATTAAATCAAGTATTTATGATTTCCTCTTCAGATCCCTCTTTGCATAGCCTAGAGCAAGAACACAGCAGGACAGCAGCTGTCAAATCAGCAATGAACACAGAATTTGCATGGTGGTCCTAAAACTAGCAAGTTGCTCTGAGTTTTCTTCCCACAGAGTACTAAAATGAATTTTATTGAGCAAGCCCCATCAGTACTTTTGTGAGTCCCATGGGCCACAGAAGTTTGGTGTGCCACACTTATTGAGAATGCTGAGAGACAACAACAGTCTAGTCATTCCTAAACTGAATACCTCTGTCTCTCTTCAGTGACATCTGATATCATAGCTGTTTCCTAAAGGGTATTTGGGTGGCTCTACCTCTTCTATACCAGAGGAGTATTCAATGTGAGTCTAAGTATAAAGGATTCCCTTATCTGTCAAATCAGCATCCTCAGCTTTCTCCTTATGAACTGTCAAATATTTATAGCAGATGATGTCTTTATTGGTTCATTATAATTGAATTTATTAAATGAACACTGGTGGTGATTGGAAGGACCTGTTTGGGCCCTCATTTTCCATGTGTAAGAAGTTTGACTGCAAAAAAATGTTGTTCCAACACACCTAGGTTCTTTTCCTGGCTCCAGGCAACCCAAGATTTGAGTTGGAAATCACCAGGGAAATACCAATGGTGTGGGCAGATAGGAGACACAGCTGTTACTTGTAACATGTATCCATTATCTTGATTGGCTACCTAGATTTACCAAGAAATTCTGAGAACAGCCAATTCACTTGAAATCTATATGCCAATGGACATAGAAAACTTACACTAAAGAAAACTTTCACTTTAATTTCCTTTTCTCCATTAGCGAGAAAGTATTTCAAATTTGAAAACCAAATTGCTGTTGACTTAAACAGTAAGGATAATCTTTGCATGTTATTACTAACTGGCTAGATCTAGTAATTTCAATCAACAGTTTTCTTAATGGCACCTGTTACAAAATTCAGGAAGGAAAATGCTAATTGTAACACAAATAAATAGGTGTTTATTTATCAGTGTTACCATGGGGTTCAAGCTGAATATCAGAAAAGCAAAGCAGCTGGCCTCTAGCTTCTTACCAATAACCCAGGCTGAATGGTCCTGTCTTCACTAGCTCTCACCAAGCCTCAGACTATAACCTCTCCTCAGCGAGGCTGGAGAATGAATGCCTCTCTAAGACCTTGCGTCTGTCTTCTATACTTCCCTAATGTTGGGATTAAAGGTGTGAGCTATAATTCTCTTTTAAACTGATTCATTCTTGTGTAGATATGAGAGTGGCCTTGAACTCACAGAGATCCATCTACCTCTTAAACCTGAGTCCTAGGATTAAAGATATGTGCCACCACCTCCTAGCTTCCGGCTGCTGGGATTAAAGGTGTGTACCTGGTTTCTACGGCTTGTGGCTGACTTTGCTTTTCTGAATCCTCAGGCAAGCTTTAATAAATCATAAACAATATCACCACAACTAGTTGCTAGAGACAGAGTTCCCATGGTGACGGCTACTTTCCTGTTTAATTTTTAAAAAAAAAGGACTCAATAATGTTTGAAAAGATTTGTTTTTATTGTTTTTAATTATTTGTATGTATGTAGGTCTGTGTGAGGGTACCTGAATATGAGTACAGGTGCCCACATAGTCTAGAAACCTCAGATCTCTGAAGCTGGAATTACAGGCAGTTGTAAGCCACCTGATGTGGGTGCTAGGAACTTAAATTGGGCCCTCTGGGAAAGCAGTACACGTTCTTAACCATTGTGTCATGTCCTACAACACTTTTATAAAAGTTCTCCTCACAAAACCTGGCTTGAATCTAAGCAACCAATTTCCAGAACAACTAGCCACCAAAACTACAATGTAAAAACTGCTTTTAGTCCCCAGGAGGGCTAGCTTTCATGGTGCCAGAAAGTGTCATGAAAGTCTCCAAATGGTCATACTCAACATGCCATAATAGCCATACATATGCAATATTGGGAGCTTGCCTTGGCAGTAACTGACAGCTCTCTAGTTGGACTTAAGGCCTGCTCAAAAAGAGGGAAACCAAGCCTGGTACTGGAAACCCAGTCAACTCCTCAGTGCTACTAACGTCATGGATCTTGGAGAATCTATAGCTACCACTCTACTAAGCCAGGATGATCCCTAACCACAGTCTAAATATTTGTCCTGTACCCACAGATTAGGTGTAGTTTTCACCCTTAGTAAAGGAAACTCTCTTTACAAGAGACAAAGACAATTACACAAAACCACAACTGATCAAAATGCAGAGAACAACAGATTGTTTGGTGCCCAGTCCCCACTGACACATCTACAACACAACTCCTGTGATTAAGACTCAGAGACTGTTGCAGAAAATGGGGTAGTGGGGTTAAGTGTCTGGGAACCAGGGAGTTTGCTGTGAGATTATGTCTCCTAGGAATTTCAAAAGCCACATCAAGGAAGTCTTACCAACTTGACTGCCTAAAATAAGCTGAATAAGGACAAAAGAGACATGATAAAGTAGACAGGAAAAGTTCATGAGGTCTCAACCTTACACAAAGAGCTACAGGCAACTAAAGGATTCTGGGAGTGGGAGAAATGCCCTTCTCCAAGGAAATGCACACTAACTGATTATCCAAAAATCAAATGTTCATCACCGAAAACATACATACAAGTAACACTATACAGACTAAGCCAGTTAGATTTATGTACTTAAGAATATACAGATATATAAATAACAATGAAAGGGGGCATAAGTTTATGAGTTTGAAAGTAACATGAAGTATATGAGAGTTTTGGAAGGATGAAAGGGAAAGGGGAACTGATGTAATTAAAATCTCGAAACAAAAAAATAGTCATTGTAAGTTGCTTTTTCCCCCCTGAGAAAATTTTACTAACCTTTTGGATGAAATCTATTTGCAAGGAAAGATGTGTAATGGCGAATGCAGGGACGGCTCCCTACAAAGATGATCCTATAATACTTCTGCTAAAAGAGTACATGGGAAACCAGCCCAGACAACGTAAAGAGAATGTATTAAAAAAATTGTGGCTTCATACAGATATGGACAACCAATTTTTGACAAAGAAACAAAAAATACACGTTGAAGGAAAGACAGTATCTTCAACAAATGGTGCTGGTCAACCTGGGTGAATATAAATAGATCTATCTACATCACCCTGCACAAAACTCAAACCCAAATGGATTAAAGATCTCGTCATCAGGCCATATACACTAACCTAATAGAGAAAGTGGAGGAATAGTCTTGGACGCATGAAGACAGGAAAAGATTTTCTAAAAGGGCCACTCATAGTACAGATGTTAAGACAAACAATAAATGTGGCCACATGAAGCTGAAAAGCTTCTGTATCCAGACAAAGCAGTGGACTGCAGAATGGGAAAAATTCTTTACCAATAGACAAATAGACCCCTTTGGGGGTGGCATATCAGATGTCCTGCATAGCAGATATTTGCATTATAATTTATAACAGTAGCAAGTTTACAGTCATAAAGTAGTAACAAAGTAATTGTATAGTTGGGGCTCACCATGACATGAGGAACTGTATTAAAGCATTGCAGCATTAGGAAGGTTGAGAACCACTACAATATAGGGTTAATATCTAAAATACATAAAAGACTAAGGATGGGGGAGGTCCTTCTATGTATATATTTGTCTTATTGGTTAATAAATAAAGTACTGTTGGCCAATAGGAAAGCAAGTTAGGCGGGACTAGGAGTCAAGGAGGATTCTGGGAAATGTAGTAAAAAGAAGTCTTGTGCTACATGACTCCATACACACACCCACCCACCCCCAGGTTCCCAGAGGAAGTGAAGAACCTGTCGCTGTGATCCTCCAGTCACCATAAGCCGCCTTCCCACGACTAGTCAAATGGTGGCAGAACCTAGTAATGTTACCAGCTTCCACATAAACTTCACAAAAGCTTCAAAGAGGAATTTTAGCAGCAAAAGAACACAGACAAGCACAACTTCTTGTTAGCAGCATTTTCTTGGGTGGTCTCTGTTTTGCTAGAGACAAGCAGAGACTCAAGTGATTTCCTTTAGGAGAGGTTTCCTGACTCAGCGTAAGTGGAAAAAAAACCACAGGGCTCTTTTTAAGAGGCCCGGCTAGTTCAGTCGATAGAGAATGAGACTCTTAATGTGAGTTCATGCCCCATACAGCTGGCAGTGGCAGTGACCACATCTCCAAGCTGGCATTTTGCTGCTTGATGGTAGCATAGACCAAGGTAGTGAGCACAGTTCTCAGTCTAGTGGTAAACTTACCCGCCACACCCCCCACCCCCAACCCCTCATCTTAGAAAGACAGCAGCTAAAAAAGCCGTCACTTTAATTTTGGCAGTGTTGTTTAACAGTTAAAAAACTGCATGGCCAGAAAAAGGTAAAGATTTACAATAAAGACAGATTCAGATGAAGAAAAACCTCTAAAGGTTTACGCTATTTAAAAGCAAGAAGGAAGTAGAGTAGCTAGGTGTGGTGGCACATGCCTTTAATCCCAGCACTCAGGAGGCAGAGGCAGGCAGATCTCTGTGACTTCAAGACCAGCCTGGTTACAGAGTGAATTCAAGGGCAGCCAAAGTTACTCAGAGAAACCCTGTCTCATATAAGGAAAAAATAAAAGTAAAAGAAATAGAGTAATAAAAAAGCCACGTAAAGATGGAAAATACTCACAGAGTGTGGATATTATATGCTATATTGTTGTCTTTAAATTGTTTGATTGCTGAGAAAAGAGTTACAGCTGCTAAAATACATTTGATAATAAGTGCTGCTGAATTAATCCAACTTATATATTTTAAAAATGCTTTGAATTCAAATTTTAAGTCTAAGGACAGGCTACTTGGAAAAAGTTTTGCTTGTGTTTCCACAAGCTTTGGATTCCTCCAGACTAATATGGTTTGATCAAGCAAGACCCCCTGAAGCAGTGGCCCATCTGATCCTACATCCAAAACAGCTGAGATGATGCAGTCTTGCAGAGTTCAAAAATAAGGACCTGGCCAGATTTCTGTGTTTTATCATGATCCCTATGGTATGGACATCGCCCCCAACCAGCAGGAAGCAGTTTGGAATGAATGACACCCAAATTCCCAAATATTGTTATATATTTTACTATGTTAATGTTAAAGCCCTTCTTTTTATTTAGACAGAAAAGAGGAGATGATGGGGGAGGTCCTTCTGTGTATATGTTTGTCTTATTGGTTAATAAAGTACTGTTGGCCAATAGAAAAACAAGTTAGGTGGGACTAGGAGTCAAGGAGGATTCTGGGAAATGTAGTAAAAAGAAGCCTTGTGATACAGGCAGAAAGTGACATAGCAGGCAGACTCAAATATAAGCAGGGACAAACAGGAAATCGTCCTCTTGCTCTTGCTCTTCCTCCTGCTCTCTGCTCTGGAGCCGCCATGTGATCCCGAGGACGCCAGCAGAAGTCTTATAAAATATATAGACTTATGATAATTAACACTGAGCTAGCATATAAGAAATCCTAGTCAATTGGCCAACAGCATTGTAAACTAATATAAGACTGTGTGTTATTCTAGGGCCCTAATGCGTCAGGCGGAACTCGGGCTGAACTTGGGCGGCTGGCAGAAAAGTGCCCACATGGCGGCAGGGCTTGGGTAGATGGAGTAAAGATTTATCTTTACATAATGGTGTCAGCGAGTAGGATGACCCCACCCTCCAAGGTTCCCAGATGAACCGCAGCAGCCTGCCCTCCTGTTGAGCCACTTTTGCAGCATTGGAGCAGCTTCCATAAGCTCCCACCTTCCCATGCTCTTGGCTGTTGGACTCAGTGCTCCCAAGATGGCCTGCAGCCCTCGAGAGTTCTAGGGGTTGGATTCTGCACTCTCACCACCAAGAGCCACCTTCCCATGACTAGTCAAGTGGAGGCAGAACTCGGGCGGCTAGAGGAAAGCGCCACATGGAGACAGGGCTCGGGCAGATGAGGTAAAAACTTATGGTTACAGACTAAAAATCCCAGACATCAAGAAAATAAAATAACCTAATTTAAAAATGGGGTTCTAAACTAAGCAAAGAGCTCTCGAGAAATGGAAAACAAATGGCTGAGAAACACTTAAAGGAATGTTCAACATCCTTAACCATCAGGGAAATGTAAAGTTACTTTTGAGATTTTACCTTCCAACTCATAATGGCCAAGATCAATAAAAATGCCCAAAGAAATAGGAGACAAAATGTATTGAGTTCCTTTTATGTTGACCATCTGCTGATGGTATAGAAGGATCCCCTGGAGAAGTCTAATTTTTTTTTCCTTTGAAAGCACATGTCAATTGCAGAAAGGTTATTGGTTAAGGATGGGAACCTACATTCATTTCCCTGTCTCAGCACTTGGACCCTATCATTCTTGAACTTGTGTGAGATTTGTACATGCTGCCACAGTCTCTGAGTTCATATGTGTGTCGCATTGTGTCTGGAATACACTGTTATCTTAAAGTCATCCATCACCGCTGGCTCTTACAATCTTTCTACCTCCTCTTCTATGTAAGTCCCTAAGCCCTGAGAGAAGTACTTGATGAAGACATCCCATTTAGGGCTAACTGAGTGCTCCAAGATCTCATGCTCTCTAGATGTTGGCCAGTATGTCTCTGTGTTAAGTCCCATCGATTGCAAGAAGCTTCACTGATGATATCTGAGTAAGGTCCTGACCTATGGTTGTAGCATAATGTCACTAGGAGTTGTTTTTGTTGCTATTTACCTTTAGCAGAACAATATCATTGAGTTTTCCCCTAGGCTCATGGTCTGTCCAATCTCAGGTTTATAGCCACCCTAGCAATGTCAGTCATGAGGTTCATCTCATGAATTAAATTCAATGAGTCAATGATTTCCTACTCCCACATTTGTGCCAGTGTTGTCTCAGGCTATGCCACAGGCAGGTTGCTGCTGTAGGCCACAGAGTTTGTAGCTGGGTTGATGAGTACCTTTCTCCTCTGGCAGAATGCAGAGTTCCTTCCTGTACCACAGATACTGGTCCCAAGGGATGAAGGCTATAATCAGACACCAGCTTGACTTCTCTATGTTCAATTAGATATGTAGGTTTTGTCTTCAACAGTGGGAACTTGCTAAGTGTGTGGAGAGCAACCAATAGCTTTGGCGACAGACTGTGACATTTGGGTGTTTCCATGGAGCTCCTTTGTCCAATTACTCTACTAGATTTTATAACATGAAGTTACAGGTTAAGATATCTTTATTCAAGTAATACCGGCCAAGCACAAGCCAGAGCGAGCCCAGAGGCAGCAAGCTAGGGAGGCCAGAGAGAAGGGGCTCCCCACGTGTCTGCTGCCCCTTAAGAATTCCCCATGCTGAGTCATCCTAAACCTCCCCTGACCACGCCCTCACAGGCGTAGCCAGACACACCTACAGGCGGGGCTACAGTGTCTCCCTACAAGATTTTTTTTCTTTTTTTCCCATTTTTTTATTTCTGACACTGAAGATTTCTCTTAGTGAAAAGTATCTAGTTGGGGCATTGTCTCCCTCAATATTTGATAATTCCATTTAGATTTCTTCCATACATGTCTGTTTTGGAAAGTTTCTTCACTAGCTGTCCCGTGCAATCATCTCACCAGCAAGAACGACACAGGACACTCGGATCCTTCTGCAGTAAAGCTTTAATGCATCTTGAGAGAAAAGCTTTAATGCATCTTGAGAGACAGATGATCAGCTTCCGATTAGGGAGACCCCGAGCCAAGAATCTCGTCCCCTTATAAAGGCTCATAAGCTCCGAGCAGTGCGTGTACAGCTGGGATAGGTGGATGACTCATCACCCTATATGACGCCACGGGAGAGGCAAGACGAGGCAAGTGGAAAAACACTGGGCACATGTGCACCAATGTTGTTTACTTGATCCGGCAGCGGATGTCAGTGCCATCTTGTAATGGCGAATGTGAGTGCGGCTCCTCACATCTCCCCCTATATAATTATATAGAAACACAGAGGCTATAGGCCAGCCAAATGCAGAGTGGAGATAGAGGTCAACTCCCAAAAACTGGATGCAGACCTTGTCTTGAGCAGGACTCCAGACTTTGTGTCCAGAGCAGGCCCAGACCCGTCCTTATGTCTTTTTCTGGGGGAAGGGCATTATGATATATAACCTTCATGCAAGATGACATATCTCCCAGAAGAGCCACAAGAAAAGCTGCAGGCCCTTTCTGTGAAGTGCTTAGCCTTGCAACTCTTTTGGCCTGCCAAACCCTGCTCACTCTATTCCGTGCAATGAGGTCAAGCCTCCGGAGGTGCAGGAGCTGAGCAGTCGGCGACCTATTGCTTCAACATGCTTAGCCAAATGCCGGGGGAGATTCCATTCTCTAGGGCAGCGAGTGCCTGTGCAAACACTGCCTTATCTTTTTTGTTTGGGTTTTGAGTCTACACACAGTCCAAAGCATAAACACCACACCACTGCAGAGAATTGTGCCAAAAAAGTCCCACCCCCACCCATTCCTTAAAATAAGAAACTGCTGATGAAATCCAGGAAGAGCCTGGGAAGGTCTCATTGAACTCCCGACTAATTTGAGGGGAGAAGGTGGAGTTCCGGCTTTTGAGGGTCCGAAGGGGCTCTTCGGGTGAGTCTTTCTGGGATCCACAGGGGATTCTCTTCGTCCTGTGGAAAAACACATATAGCTCCCCTGGATCTTATGAGAATAGGATCCGGGCCTCTCCAAAGACCAGTCAAGATATCTTTCCATTTTACCATTTCCTTTGGCCTTTCAGGTTCTGAGGTGTGGCGCTCGGCCGCAGTATGGCCCTGAGCATCAATGTTTAGAAAATTAAGGGTAAAGAGTGCCATGGATATTGCAACTCTTGGCACCGAGGGTAAGGATGCTCCCATCCCCTCCTTTTGTTTGATTAAATAAGACTTAAGCGTGCGATGGGCACGTTCCACAATGCCTTGTCCTTGAGGGTTATAAGGTAGGCCAGTCAGATGGGTAACCTCCATCTGTCTGCAGAAGTGCCGGAACTTTTGAGAGGTATAAGCCGGCCCATTATCTGTTTTTAGGATATGAGGCTTTCCCCAGGCACCCCTGTGTCGGATCACATGCGAGGCCTTTTCCCCTGTCAAAGACTGGGAAAGCCATCTGCAGTTTCCTCCGCTCCTCTAATGGTAAAAAGGAGTCGGTACCAAATTTTTGTTGTGACTCATATAATGGGGGTGCTGATGGAAGTACACCCGCTGGATTAACAGGCGGTGGCCTCATATTTGCTTTCACTTTTGGCAGCCGATATCTATCGGGGTGGTATCTGTCCTCTTCATATTGTGCTGCCTCCTCCTCTAGCTCTGCTTCCTCGCTAGAGTCTAAAATCTCAGAGTCTGAGCTGCTCAGCTCCAAGGTCTCTAGTTCCACCATAGGGTAGAGACTAGGTTTTGAGTCTTTATTTCTCTTAAATTTACCAGGATGTGACTGGTCATCCCCTTTCTTCTCTCCCCCCTTTTTTGTATCCTGGGGAGGGCCCTTTTTCTTAGACATGTCCTTCCTTTTTTGAGCTCCCAATCTCTCATCTTGTTCGGTTTCTGACATACTATCCTGTACCTCTTCAAGCGTTTCTTGACTCTCTGCTACCGAGGGACGGCAAGCCTCATCCTCTAGACAGTTTTTAATTAATTTCCATATGGCCTTAGTACCTAGACGAAGATCCCCTTCCGTGTGCTTTTTATCTAGATCTCTACCTAATTTGTTCCAGGAGGCCACGGTAAGGGACCCGGAACAGGCATACCATGGCGCCACTCTATCCACCTCCTTCACAAAATTTTGGAGTGTGAGGGGAGCAATTTTTAGGTCTCTCTGTTTTAGAACCATTTGCAAGGCTGTGACTATAGATTGTGAAGAGCCCATTATGCTGGCGGCTACCTGGGGTCCGCTTGGTCGCGAACTGAAACACCAGCCACGATGAGCACAATATAAGACCAATATGAACAAAAGAAGAATAATCAAGACTAGAGTTAAGGCTTCTACTGACCCATCCCATGGTGGTGACAAATTAAGGCCAAAGTCAAAAACAGGGGTATCAGGACTAAGCATACCTCTCCGAACTTACCTCCCTGCAGTTCTGAATCCGCCCCGTCCTCCGAGGGGTCTCCCGCAGCGCCGGCGATGTCAACAAGTTCCCGGGTTTCAGCACCAGATGTCCCGAGAGATCGTCTCGCCAGCAAGAAGGACACAGGACACTCGGATCCTTCTGCAGTAAAGCTTTAATGCATCTTGAGAGACAGATGATCAGCTTCCGATTAGGGAGACCCCGAGCCAAGAATCCCGTCCCCTTATAAAGGCTCATAAGCTCTGAGCAGTGTGTGTACAGCTGGGATAGGTGGATGACTCATCACCCTATATGACGCCACGGGAGAGGCAAGATGAGGCAAGTGGAAAAACACTGGGCACATGTGCACCAACGTTGTTTACTTGATCCTGCAGCGGATGTCAGCGCCATCTTGTAATGGCGAATGTGAGTGCGGTTCCTCACAACTAGCAAGTTTCCATATAGTTCCTCAAATGGCCCTTAGGGTTAGTTGTCCCTCCCATATCCCCTTCCTTAACCCTCTCTTCAATCCTTCTCCCCATTTAATCCTCCTTCTCCAGTCTCTTCATAATATATTCTATTTCCCCTTTCTTGGGAGGTCTTTCTTACTCCCCTAGCCTTTCACTAGGTACCTAACACCTCTTTAGTTATACAGATTATAGCAAGCATAATGAAGTCTTAAAAGCTAAAATTCAGAAGTAAGAGAAAACATACAATCATATCTTTTTTGGGAGATGAGTTACCTCACTCGTGATGATTATTTTCCTAGCTCTATCCCTTTAACTGCCAATTTCATAATTTTTTATAGCATGGTCAAAGATGAAACAAGAAGCAAAGTTCACTTACCACATGCAGTGCAATTAAATATACTCAATTCAGTTCAAATAAACCAAAGAGAAAGGGGCTTAGTTTATTGACATTCATAATGGAAAGGACAAGGTTAAAATTGAATTTGCCAAAGATCAGATAAATGGGATCAAGACATGGTATCGGGACTCAGTCCATCTCCTCTGATGTCCGCTCATGTGTCAGACTAACCTTGTATGGCTCCTCCATATGCTAAATTAACTTGACACTCTCAGTACCCTGTCATATCAGCTTAAAAAGCATTTGTTAAGCAAGAGATGCCAATCAGCCTTCAATTAGAAAACTCCAAAGGCAATGTCCGGTGGAATGGATGGATCCTGTGCTCCTTTAACCACCACTATGGTCAGGAGGTAGGGCACTTCAGGCCTTGTTTCTCATGAACAAACAACTCTGATAGGTAAATTATAAGCATCTGGAAGATAGCAAACATGTATTACTATGATGGCTGTTCCTGATTATAATTTTCCTGCATCTGGACTCAACTAAAACACAAGCTGCTTGGCACTCCTGAGAGGGATGGTATTAATAAGATTTGAAACAGAAAGATCCACCTTAAGTATGGGCAACACCTTCTGGGAGCAGCCCAGATAAAGGGACATGGAAGGAGGAAACTTTAATTTTTGCCTTTGGTCCTCTTGATAGGAAGTTCCTTTATGCTATTGCTGGGCATTCCTTCAGCAGTATTAGAACCAACCTCTTTGGGCTTCCAACATAGACTGAAGACAATCAGTTCTCCATGAATCCTTCAAGCCTTCCTGCTGAGACAGCCAGCCTTGTGGACTGAACAACCTCAGAGTTTCAGCTTTTCCAGGGCTGAGTAGCCATTATTGGACTATACCAGCCACATCCTGTAAACAACAATCTACTCAGTCTCCTTTTAATGTAGATGATAGGCAGACAGATTACATACACACATATATTCCATCAGTTCTGTTCTTTAGAGAACTTGCTTAATACAGTTATCTAGAAGGCAAGTGTATTAACAACAAACATCTCCTCTGGCTTAGTAGCTAGATAGAAACTGACAAGGACTTGGACAAAGTTGGTGAATGGTTGATTAAGAAGAAAAAACACAATTAAAATATACTTAGGAAGCATAATTGATAAGACTTGGGCAATGATCAACAGGATTATAAGTACCTAGTTTTAAACTAGATGGCATGGCATTTGAATTTTTAGCCAGAGGATTAAAAAAAAAAAAAAAAAAAGCTTGGAAAGTAGCAGAAATCCTAATGAAATAAATCCATTGCCAAAATGTGGACAAGCCTGGAATTTTATTTCACAGATACTGTTTATGACCAACTGCAGAAAAGGAGAAAAGCAGAAAAGCAGAGGAGGGATATGCTTTGAGGCTGAGTTCATCTGCTGTGTAGAAGGCAGTGCCCTAGAACAAGCTTTGACCAACTCTGGAGCATTTGCTGGAAGGATGGCATTCCTACCAAACTGCTAGTCAATGTGGTGCTCTGGAGTAGAGTAATACCTGAATCTGTATCATGACCACTAACTGAATAGCTAAAAGATATTAAACATGCTCTCTGTCAACTAGTTCTACAAATAATAGCAAAAAAATTACAACACCTACATAACGTGCATTAAATGTCGTGCATATGGGAAGAATTCCATAAATTTAATTTCCTTCTTACCAGCATGCTAATGAAAGAAAAATCAAACACTAAGCCAATTCAAAATACCAAGAGAAGTGATTATCCAACTCATACCATCCATCAAGCCTACTGAACATACAAGATCGCTTAAGAGAGACGTTTCTAACCACAAGACATTTGAGCTCTGTTTTGGACTAAGAAAATCAAGAACATCCTCAGAGGAGCATCCCTGGAGAACACATCATTGATCCACTAAAGAGTACCCTGTCTTGAAGTGACTTCTCTGTCTCATTCTCACTTATCCTACAATCTTACTTCCCTAGGCTGAGCTCCCTGAACAACCGCTTCCCCAAAGTACCTGCACAGAAGCCTTCGTCTGAGGACTTAAGCTGAGATCTCCCCTTCACTCCCACTCCTCCCACAGACTCCCTTTCTGATAGATTATTTTTGCCATTCACTATCCAGAATAGTTCTTGGCAGACACTCTGAATGTGATGTGTGATCTGTAACTGGTACATCACGAACTTGACCCTCATATCCACCAGTAACTCAAACAACATGAGTAGTTCTTGACTGTAGAAGACCAGGTACATGAAATTTAACATGAAATGTTCCTCCCTGAAACTGAATAACTTAAGTAGAACTTTTCCTTTAAAGAATGCTCTTGCGTTAATGGATTTTTTTCAATTTGTTAAGAAACACATAGTGATGAAACATTGATCTCTGATCATTCAACTAGAAATTGAACTGTATTTTTGATCATCTATATTAATTTGCACACTGCTGAGAGACTCCTTTTAAAGCCTGTGGAGTAGAACGGGTATTATCTCCAAATTATTAACATACAAGAGAGCTCTGTTTGCCAGGCTGCGGGCTTAACCCTGAACAAATATTATTTTCAATATCTCTTAATCCTTCAAATTGAATGTTTTTTTCTTTTCAGCAGCTAAAAACCAATTTACTCTCATTCCTGTGATAATGGATAACTGTTTCCTTAGACAAGGATTTTGGAAAATGCCGATAACAGTGGTGCCAAGATGCTTACACCATCCATGAAAAAGCTTAAGGAGTGTGCGCAATATGTTGGCTTTGTATAAAGTTAGAAACTTAAATCAGGAAAGGGTGTGAAAAGTCCGTCTTCAGTGTTTTTTGCTCACATCCTGGGCCAAATCACAGGCCTGATAAAACTGAGCAATTGCTCATGGGAGGTTTTGTTCAGGTTTCCGCATAGGAAAGCTGTCAACTAGCCACAGAGTAACAGGGTGTCAGAAGATGGTCTGGGAGAAGAGTCAAAGCAATTTTGAGGAGCATGCCACAGGAATCTCTGAAAAGAAATATTTATGGCTTGCTGAGCCTGCATGGAAAGGAACCCTGGAGTTAATTCCCATTGAGCACTCTTACAGAGCTCTTGGTCTGTAGATCCCTGCAGCCAGCTGTTAAGATTTCCCAGTTTTCTGAAAGATGTCTCAGGAGAAAGGAAAATTTCCCCCCTTTTATTTCTATGGCTTAGTGGTGCTGTGTTTCTATTATTTTTAAATGCGGAGATAAAGATAAAATGATAAGGACAATAAGGATGACCACGGTGCCAAGCATTCAAAATGCTTTGAAAACAAGCTTCTGTTTCTTGAGACTGGGGAAACTTTACTATGTCCAAGCACAGCTGGGGTTGAAGTTTGTGTAATCCCTCATGACTATATAAGAAGTAGGAAATCAGAAAGACAAATGGAGAAAAGTTAGAACTCCAAAATCAGTAAGGGCCCACCCTGACTATTGTTATTGATGAGACAATATCAATAAAAATCCTTGACTAGTGGATATACTGGGGTGGGGATGAAGTCTATTTAATTAGTCATTATTTGCAGTCTATTATTAAATTAATCGTTATTAAACAAAGTAGTCAGAGAACAGTCTGTAAGACAATTCTCAGAATTCTTAATGGAAAGTGGTCCCTGTAAGCTGACGTGGTACATAAGCTTTTCAAACTAAGGAAACCAAAAAATACATACTGAGACAGCATCTTCAACAAATGGTGCTGGGAAACTGGATAACTATATGTAGAAGAATACAAATATTCCCCATTTAAAAAGCAGTACAAATATCCTAAATAAATTCACTTTTAAGTCTTGAAATCATTCCAAAGTACTTTATTCAAGTCAATCTCACTGTGAGAAAGAGTGCATTATTAGATTTCTCAACCTCAAAGGAATTTCTAAACCTTTTTATACTTAATTTTCTTGGAGAATACATTTCAAATCACATAATACTTAGTTATTAACAATTCTTTTAGCACCTACAATGTACCAGATACTCTCCTAAGTACTGGAGATAAAGCATGGCAAGCTCTCCATACCTTATGAGAGTTCAGAGAGGGAAAGCAGAAGGGGAGAAAAGGAAAGAGAGAGAGATTGGATGAATGTGTATTCATGGAGGGGGAGACTCTTCATTTGTGTGTTTATATGGGGGTCAGGAATCTGTCAACTTCAGGTGTCATTCCTCATAAGCTGCCACTTTGATGTGTGAGTTAAGAGTTTCTCACTTGGCCTGGAATCTGCCAATTGACTGACTGGCTAGTGAGCCCCAAACATACCCTGTCCTTTGCCTCTCCAGCAGTGGGATTATAACAATCGCCACCACTGCCACTTCCAGCTTTGTCATGTGAGTTCTGGGGACAGAAATCCGGTCTTCATGATTATACAACAGGAACTTTATTGACTAAACTTTATCTCCCTCCCCAAGAATATGTTTTACACAAACAGACAATGGCCAATAAGCAGAAGCATAATAGACATAGGAAGCCATTTTTTTTTTTTTACAAATACTTATAAAGAAAACTAAACCACTCCAGAGCGAGCGCCAGGATAGGTTCCAAAGCTACACAGAGAAACCCTGTCTCAAAAAAAAAAAAAAAAAAAAAAAAAACTAAACCACAATTAGGTGCTAGCTCAGTGAAAACTGGAAGGCTTTTTAACAAACCATCCAATGAGAGATATCTACTCTGAGAAGTCAACATAATAGAAATTTAAATAATGTAAACAAGCTTGACAAAAATATGAAATAATGCTGAATTTCATAGCTACCACATCAATAGGAAAGACTGTGCAAATAGGCCCATATCTACCTGTTGTTTTGTAAGTCTGACTTATTTTGAGGTAAAACTGATCTTCTTAGAACAAAGCAACTCTTTATACTTAGAAAAAAAAGTCAACAGCTTCTTTTTTAACCAATGCATGGGGCCAAAATGTGTAAATGTCCGAACCTCTTACCGAATGATGGTTTACCCTCAGTTCTTGTCCTCTCATAAGTAAAAGGTTAGAAACACAGACAAATTAAGGAAAAGCTTGTGTAGTGTGCTATTTAGTTTTTTGTCAGTTTGACACAGATGAAGGATATCTGGGAAGAGAGATTCTCTATTGAGGCACAGAGAAAATCCTCACATGACATTGGCCTGGAGGTAAGTCTCTGGGGCATTTTCTTGAGGAATTGTTGATATCAGAGGACTCAACCCACTGTGGGCAGTGCCACCCCTGAGTGGGTGATCCTAGCTTACATAAGAAAGCAGACTGAGCAAGCCATGGAGAGTTGTAAGATGAAATAAACACTTTTCCTCCCCCAAGTTGCTTTTGGTCATGCTCTTTATCACAGCAATAAAAGGAAACTGCGGCATTTAGTAAAATCGAAGCAAAGCATAATACATCCCAGACTGGACTGGAGAAAAGATGTACTCATTGTCTTTTGAGTTGTGTTTTAAACAGTTCATTAATCTTTGTGTATTTCATCAATAACTTTTTATCACTTCACCTGCCTCCTCTCCTTGAATCCTTCAGGGTCCACTCCCACCTCCTTACCACCCTAATTTTGTGTTCTTTTTTAACCCTTTAATTCCAATTTGTACTACCATGGGGGGGGCAGGGACATTATCATTAAAGTGACTCTTCCTTCCACATAAACCATCAACACAGATGTTGTAAACCCATTGATACAGCTATCCTGTCATGTCCAGAAGACATTGTCTTTGCCCTAGTCCTTGAAGACTTCTGGCTCTTTATTATTATTATTATTATTATTATTATTATTATTATTATTATTATTATTAATTCAAGTTAGGGAACAGGCTTGTTTCACATGTACTTCCCCTCTCCCTCTCCCTCCCCTCACCCCCATTCCTTCTCCCCCACCTCCAACCTACCCCCCACCCCATCCACCCACCACTCCCCAGGCAGGGTAGGGCCCCCAACCGGGGCTCCACCAAGTCCACCAAATCTTCCTGTGCTGGGCCTAGGCCCCTCCCCATGTGTTCAGAGACAGAGCGAATCCCTTCAAGTGGGATGGGCTCTCGAAGTCCCCTCCACCCGCCAGGGAAAAACGCCAGTCCACCCAGGAGTACAGGGGCCTCCCCATTGGCATCCATGATCAGGGGGCTAGATTAGTCCAGTACTGGCCTCCCAAAGAGCATCTGGGGTCGATCTGCTTTCCCTTTTTCAGGCCAACTGTTTCTGTGGGTTTCTCCAACCAGGTACAGACCCCTTCGTTCTTCATTCCTCCCTCTCTTCAACTAAGTTCCAGATTTCAGCTCAGTGTATTTCTGTGGATGTCTGTCTCTGCTTCCATCAGCCACTGGATGAAGACTAGGATAGCATAGAGAGTAGTCATCAATCTCATTCTAGGGGAAGGGTTTCTAGGCCATCCTCTCCTCCACTGCCCGGACTGTCAGATCGTGTCATCCTTATAGGTCTCTGGAGATCTTCCTAGTTCCAGATCTCTTCTCAGACCTATAGTGGCTCCCTCTGATATGGTATCTCTCATCCTGCTCTCTCTCCTCTATTCTTCCCCCAACTCAATATATCTGCTCCTCCATTTCTTCTCCTCTTCTTCTTGTGCTCTTATTGTGGCAGCACCCACTCCCCTACCCTCATGCTCTCAATTAGCTCGGGAGTTCATGCCACTTCCCATTCCTGGGGTCCATTTATCCCTTAGAGTCATTCATGATTTCTAGTTTCCTTGGGGTAGAGGATTATAGGCTGGTAAACCTTTGCTCTATGTCTAAAATTCATATATGAGTGAGTACATACCATGTTTGTCTTTTTGTGATTGGGTTACCTCACTCAGGATGGTTTCTTCTAGTTCCATCCATTTGCCTGCGAATTTCAAGATTCCATTGCTTTTTTCTGCTGAGTAGTACTCCATTGTATAAATGTACCACATTTTCTCTATCCATTCTTCAGTTGAGGGGCATCTAGGTTGCTTCCAGGTTCTGGCTATTACAAACAATGCTGCTATGAACATGGTTGAACATATGTCCTTGTTGTATGGACATGCAGTATTTGGGTATATACCCAAGAGAGGAATGGCTGGAACTTGAGGTAGATTGATTCCCATTTTTCTGAGCAACTGCCATACTGATTTCCAAAGTGGTCTTACAAGTTCACACTCCCACCAGCAATGGAGGAGTGTTCCTTCTTCTCCACAACCCCTCCAGCATATGGTTGTGATTGGTATTTTTGATTTTAGTCATTCTGACAGGTGTGAGGTGGTATCTCAGAGTTGTTTTGAGTTGCATTTCTCTGATGGCCAAGGATTTTGAGCACTTTCTTAAGTGTCTTTCAGCCATTTCAGATTCCTCTGTTGAAAAATCTCTGTTTAGTTCTGCACCCCACTTTTTAATTTCATTGTTTGGTGCTTTGGTGGCTAGCTTCTTCAGCTCCTTGTATATTTTGGAAATCAGCCCTCTGTCAGATGTGGGGCTGGTGAAGATCTTTTCCCATTCTGTGGGTGATCGTTTTGTCTTACTGACTGTGTCCTTTGCCTTACAGAAGCTTCTCAGATTCAGGAGGTCCCATTTATTAATTGCAGACCTCAGTGTCTGTGCTTCTGGCATGATGTTCAGGAATCGTTCTCCTGTGCCAATTTGTTCAAGGGTTGTTCCCACTTTCTCTTCTAGAAGATTCAGTGTGGCTGGGTTTATGGAGAGATCTTTGATCCATTTGCACTTAAGTTTTGTGCATGGTGACAGGTATGGATCTATCTGCAATTTTCTGCATGTCCGAATCCAATTGTGCCAGCACCATTTGTTGAAGATGCTATCTTTTTTCCATTGTATGGATTTAGCACCTTTGTCAAAAATAAGGTGTTCGTAGGTGAGTGGATTAATATCTGGGTCTTCAATTCGATTCCATTGGTCTATCTGTCTATTTTTGTGCCAATACCAAGCTGTTTTCAGAACTATGGCTCTATAGTAGAGCTTGAAGTCAGGGATGGTGATGCCTCCAGAAGATCTTTTATTGTAAAGAGTTGTTTTGGCTATCCTGGGTTTTTTATTTTTCCATATAAAGTTGAGTATTGTTCTTTCAATGTCTGTGAAAAACTGTGTTGGGATTTTGATGGGGATTGCATTGAATCTGTAGATTGCTTTTGGTAGGATTGCCATTTTTACTATGTTAATTCTGCCTATCCAAGAGCATGGGAGATCTTTCCACTTTCTGGTATCTTCTTTAATTTCTTTCTTTAAAGTCTCAAAGTTCTTATTGTACAGGTCTTTCACTTTTTTGGTTAGTGTTACCCCCAGATATTTAATGTTGCTTGTGGATATTGTGAAAGGTGATGTTTCCATGATTTCTTTCTCATTGAGTTTATCATCTGTATACAGTAGGGCTACAGATTTTTTTTGAGTTAATTTTGTATCCTGCTACCTTGCTGAAGGTGTTTATCAGCTGTAGGAGTTTCCTGGTAGAGTTTTTTGGGTCACTTATGTAGACTATCATGTCATCTGCAAATAGTGAAAGTTTGACTTCGTCCTTTCCAATTTGTATCCCTTTGATCCCCTGTTCTTGTCTTATTGCTCTAGCTAGAACTTCAGGTACAATATTGAAGAGGTATGGAGAGAGTGGACAGCCATGTCTTGTTCCTGATTTTAGAGGAAAAGCGTTTGAGTTTCTCTCCATTTAGTTTGATGTTGGCTATTAGTTTGGTGTATATTGCGTTTATCATGTTTAGATATGTTCCTGTTATTCCTGTTCTCTCCAAGATCTTTATCATGAAGGGATGTTGGATTTTGTCAAAGGCCTTTTCAGCATCTAGTGAGATGATCATGTGGTTTTTCTTTTTCAGTTTGTTTATATGGTGGATTACATTGATGGCTTTTCATATATTGAACCATCCTTGCATCCCTGGGATGAAACCCACTTGATCATGGTGGATGATTTTTCTGATATGTTCTTGGATTCGATTAGCCAATATTTTATTGAGTATTTTAGCATCAATGTTCATGAGGGATATTGGTCTGTAGTTCTCTTTCTTAGTCTTATCTTTGTGTGGCTTGGGTATCAAAGTGATTGTAGCCTCATAGAAAGAGTTTGGCAATATCCCATCTGCTTCTATTGTGCGGAACAGTTTGAGGAGTACTGGAATTAGCTCTTGTTTGAATTTCTGGTAGAATTCTGCAGTGAAGCCATCTGGTCCTGGGCTTTTTTTGGTTGGGAGGCTTTTGATGACTGCTTCTATTTCATTAGGGGTTATGGGTCGATTTAAATTGTTTATCTGATCTTGGTTTAATTTTGGTAAGTGATATTTATCCAGGAAACTGTCCATTTCCATTAGGTTTTCTAATTTTGTGGAGTACAGATTTTCAAAGTATGACCTAAAGATTATCTGGATTTCCACAGTGTCCATTGTTATATCCCCCTTTTCGTTTCTGATTTTGTTAATTAGTGTGCTCTCTCTCTGCCTTTTGGTTAGTTTGGCTAGAGGTTTGTCTATCTTGTTGATCTTCTCAAAGAACCAACTCTTTGTTTCATTGATTCTTTGTAATGTTTTCCTAGTTTCTACTTTATTGATTTCAGCTCTCAGGTTGATTATTTCCTGGCGTCTACTCCTCCTTGGTGAGTTTGCTTCTTTTTGCTCTAGTGCTTTCAGTTGTTCTGTCAGTTCTCTAATGTGACTTTTCTCTAGTTTCTTCATGTGGGCACTTAGTGCTATGAACTTCCCTCTTAGCACTGCTTTCAGAGTGTCCCATAAGTTTGGGTATGTTGTGTCTGCATTCTCATTAGATTCTAGGAAGTCTTTAATTTGTTTTTTTATTTCTTCCTCAACCCAGGAATGGTGCAATTGGGTGTTATTCATTTTCCAAAAGTTTGCAGGTTTTCTGCCATTTGTATTGTTGCTGAATTCTAGCTTTAATGCATGGTGGTCTGATAAGATACAGGGGGTTATTTCAATTGTTTTGTAACTGTGGAGGTTTGCTTTACTGCCAACTATGTGGTCAATTTTAGAGAAGGTGCCATTTGGTGCTGAGAAGAAGGTATATTCTTTTGAGTTTGGATGGAATGCTCTATAGATATTCATTAACCCCAGTTGGGCCATAACTTCTTTCAGGTCTTTTGTTTCTTTGTTAAGTTTTTGTCTGGTGGTCCTGTCTAGTGGCGTAAGGGGGGTGTTGAAGTCTCCTACTATAAGTGTGTGTGGTTTTATGTGTGGTTTGAGCTTTAGTAATGTTTCTTTCACAAATGTGGGTGCCTTCGTATTTGGAGCATAGATGTTCAGGATTGAGATTTCATCTTGATGGACTTTTCCTGTGATGAGTATGAAATGCCCTTCTTCATCTCTTTTGATTGATTTTAGTTTAAAGTCCATTTTGTTAGATATTAGGATTGCTACACCTGCTTGTTTCTTGAGGCCATTTGATTGGAAAATCTTTTCCCATCCTTTTACTCTGAGGTATCGCCTGTCTTTGAAGTTGAGGTGTGTTTCTTGTAAACAGCAGAAGGATGGATTCTGTCTCCATATCCATTCTGTTAGCCTATATCTTTTTATGGGTAAGTTAAGACCATTGATATTTAGGGATATTAATGTCCATTGTTCGTTGGTTCTTCTTTGTTTTGGATTTATTGTTGGTGGTGTCCCATATTTCCTGGATATTTTGTGTTAGGGATTTGTTGGTCTTGAGGTTTTCTTTGGTTGATGAATGTATATCCTCTAGCGAGTCTTCAATAGCTGAGATTCTCTCTTCTGTCTCTTGGATTCTATTAGTTATACTCACATCTTTAGATCCTGATCGTTTATCCAACCTTTTCATTTCCAGCATCGCTTCATTCTGTGTTTTCTTTAATGTGTCTAATTCAGCTTTCATGCTTTGAACTGTTTTAAGAGCTTCCTTCACTTGTTTGGTTGTTTTATCTTGGGTTTCTTTAGCTTCTTTAAGAGATGTGTTTATTTCTTGAATTTTTTGGTTTGTCTTTTCCTCCATATTGTGTAATTTTTTGCTTGTTTTTTCTTCTATTTCTTTAAGGGATTTTCTTGTTTCCTCTTTGAAGGTCTCTATCATCTTGATGAGATAATTTTTGAGGTCCATCTCTTCTTCTTGCACTATGTTGGGCTTTTCAGGTCTTGCTGGAGTGGAGTCCCTAGATTCTGGTGGTGTCATATTGGTCTTTCTATTGTTGAGCGAGTTCTTATTCTGTCTTCTTCCCATATCTTTTTCCAGTGAGTGCAGGTAGGATCTCTCTATCTCCTCTTGTAAATCTGTAGTGTGAGTGGGCCAGGAATTCAATGTCTGAAGCTCTGGATGGTCTTGCCTCTCCTCGTAGCCTCCTCACTCTGAAGGAGTTAGGCCTCCTGGTCTGGTCTGGTCTGCGATGAGTTGACGGAAAGGCGACCTCTGGCTCTTAAAATCTTTCCATCCTCTCTTCCATGATGGCCCCTGAGCCTTGGAGAATGGGTTGATAGCATTGTCTGTGGCTGAACACTCCTGGTTTTTGTTTGTTTGTTTGTTTGTTTGTTTGTTTGTTTTGTTTTTGTTTGGGGATTTTGGTTTGGTTTGGTTTGGTTTTTCGAGACAGGGTTTCTCTGTATTACTTTGGAGGTTGTCCTGGAACTCACTCTGTAGACCAGGCTGGCCTGGAACTCACAGAGATCTGCCTGTCTCTGCCTCCTCAGTGCTGGGATTAAAGGTGTGTGCCACCAACAGTCCTGTTTTAATCACAGTTACCATGGCTGTGATAAAAACATCATGACCAAAAAGCAAGTGGGGGTGGTTATTTGGCTTACACTTCCATACTGAATTTCAGCATCAAAGGAAGTCAGGATCAGAATTCAAACAGGGCAGGAACCTAGAGGCTGGAGCTGATGCCGAGGCCATGAAGAAGTGCTGCTTACTAGCTTGTTCCTGATGGCTTGCTCGGCCTGCTCTCTTAGAGTCCCCAGGATCACCACCCAGGAAGTAAAAGCCAGGACCACCAGCCCAGGGTTGGTGCCAATCACCATGGGCTGGGCCCCCCCCATCAATCACTAATTAAGAAAACAGCTTTCATCTGAATCTTTGGGAGGCATTTTCTCAATTGAGTTCCTACCTTTCAGATAACTCTAGCTTGTGTCAAGTTGATATAAGACCAACCAGCACAACGGACCCCTTGTCAGCATCACACACAAAAACATCACTGTTAAGCCACAACCCTTCCTTTCTTATTCTTCCCCAAGATCTCATACTAAAAAAATAGATAAATTTTTAAGTTTCATGGTCTTTACAAATTCAAACACATTAAAATTTCAGTTCCTTTAAAATAGCCAATCTCAGGGATGGAGAGATGGCTCAGAGGTTAAGAGCACTGGCTACTCTTCCCAAAGACCTGGGTTCAATTCCCAACACCCACGTGGCAGCTCATAACTGCCTGTAACTTTAATTTCAGAGGATCTGACACCTTCCCACAGACATATATGCAGGCAAAACATGAATGCACATGAAATAAAAACAAATTATTTAAAAGAAATAAATAAAATGAAATAGCCAATCTCTTAAAATCAGAAGTCTTTTTAAAATCCAGTCTCTCAACTGTAAGCTCAAGGAAAAAAAAAAAAAAATATATATATATATATATATATATATATATATATATATATATATATATATCAAGAGGTAAGAACCAGGACACAGTTACAACAAACCAAAGCAAAACCAAACTCAAATGTGTAAATAAATTAGTGACATATCTGGATTTACTCATGATCTTTTGGGCTCTTCCAAGGGGCTTGAGTCACTTCTCTGGCTCTATCCTCTGCAGCATATACAGCTTGTCTTCTAGACACTGGCTCCCTCCACCTCTGCTGTTGTTCTTGGTGGTCATCCCATGGCACTGGTTATCTCCAAAATGCTGGGGTCTTCTGCTGCAAATGGGCTGCACTTTCATCAAAAGTTTCTCCTAGTCTGTCTCCACAGTGCCACACCTCACCTTCTCTACATGACCCCATCAATCCTGGGCCGTCAACTGCCACTGAGGGTGCTCCTGGCCTCTTCACCAGTGGCCTCTCCTGGCCTCTGTCAATGCCAAGCCTCAGCTCTCCATGATCATTCCATGCCTTCAAAACCAGTACCACCTGGGTGACTCGGCTGCCAGCTGGAGGTACAACCTTGGCTGCCTCTGGAACACAGCTTCTCTGTGCTCTTGGGAAACAATTTCCAGGAGATTTCACCACAACAATGCTGGTCTCTTCTTAATCATCACTAATATGTCACCTTTAATAGGCCAGTATCCCAGCAAAACAACGCGTTTGTTTTAGTAGATCTCGTATCTTATTAAACACAGCTAATTCTTCAGCCCTAGATAACCAGAACAGATTTTTACCCAAAAACAGCGTGGTACAGTTTTTGCTTCCCTCTGAAACTTACAAACAAGGCCTCCATCTTCCTCACTGCTCTTGATATTCTTATCTTCCAAGCTGACTTTTCTAGTCCAAAGTTCCAAAGTTTCCCTGGGTCTGGCCTGTATCAGTCCCACACGGCAGGGGCCATCTATTCCGGACTGATGTCTTTGGGGCTGTGATCTGAACCAGCCAAACAGCCCCTGAGTGGAAGAGTGTGTACTCGGGAAGGCCTAGCTACCCAATGACATTAAGGACAAGAGAGAGACATCTGGTCATATCAGGAGGGCCTCAGTCAATACTGGAGAGCATGGCTTATTGAAACATCCTCTTAAGTAGCTCACTTCTACAAGAGCTGAGAGCTCTGAAGATGCAGCTGAGTGCTTCACATCTACAGTGTCATACTGACAGTGGGGTGTTACCTGCTGAGAGGATTTCCCAAGGACAGGAACTGGCCTACCTGTACAGAACTTCGTGATACATTTGCTTCCCCTCAACTCCAAGCGTGCTCAGGAGACTGCGCCTTTCTAGAACATTAACACTCAAGGACTATAGGAACCCACCTGTTCTACAGAATGAGAAGCGAGAGTGTGGAGAATGGAAACACCTGGTAAACAAAGAGAAGCATCTACTAAAAAGAAAACAGCTCCACCAGACATATGACATTTGTCCGGGCTCATCACCAGACTAACTGGTAAGAAAGACAAATGACCCCATGTGCCCCTCTTCCCATCAGAATGCATTCTAGACAACAAGGCTCCAGAATATTTGTGTTGTTTTCCCCATTGTGTTTTACATTCTTTTCTCTTTGCTATACTTTCAGTAGTATTTCAATTTCATCTTATTTTTTAGGCTTCATAGTTCTGGTTTTTTTATTCATCTTATATTTATCTAATTTTGTTTACACATCGTTTCCTTTATAGAACAATCAGAATTTTTAAAAATCTCTTTCTGTATTTTCTTTCCCTCTTCATCAGATTATTCTTTATTCTTTAGATTTCCTTTACTTAACCTTAATTGTTATTTGTTTTTTCACCTTTCTTCCTTTATTTGACTAAGCTTTCTACCTTTAGCCAAAGTAATGTCTAATGTCATAGCATGCTCTATATTTCATTAGACATTTTCTTTCCTAATGTCATAGAGCATGTATTACTTGACTTTAACTAATCTTTTTTTTTATTTTTTTTATTATTAGTTCAAGTTAGGGAACAAGCTTGTTTCACATATAAGTCCCTTGTCTCTCTCCTTCCCATCCCCCATCCCTCCTCCCCCACCCCCAGCCTACGCCCCACCCCATCCACCCACCACTCCCCAGGCAGGGTAGGGCCTTCAATGGGGGGCTCTGCAAAGTCCACCACATCATCCTGTGCTGGGCCTGGGCCCTTCCCCATGTGTCCAGGGCCAGAGAGTAACCCTTAACATGGGATGGGCTCTCAAAGTCCCTTCTTACACCAGGGAAAAATACTAATCCACTACCAGAGGCTCCCTGAAGTGCAGAGGCCTCCTTATTGACATCCATGTTCAGGGGTCTGGATCACTCTTGTACTGGCCTCCCAGACAGCATCTGGTGTCGATGTGCTCTCCCTTGTTCAGGCCAGCTGTTCCTGGTACAGACCCCTTCGATCTTCATTCCTCCCTCTCTTCAACTAAATTCCGATTTCAGCTCAGTGTATCTCTGTGGATGTCTGTCTCTGCTTCCATCAGCCACTGGATGAGGGCTCTAGGATGGCATAAAGAGAAGTCATCAATCTCATTCTAGGGGAAGTGCTTTTAGGTTATCCTCTCCACCATTGCCTGGATTGTCAGATCGTGTCATCCTTGTAGGTCTCTGGAGATCTCCCTAGTTCCAGATCTCATCTCAGATCTATAATGGCTCCCTCTAATATGGTATCTCTCATCCTGCTCTCTTTCCTCTATTCTTCCCCCAACTCAGTATTTCTCCTCCTCCATTTCCTCTCCTGTACTCCTCTTCTCTTGCTCTTATTGTGGCAGCTCCCTCTCCCCTACCCTCATGCTCCCAATTAGCTCAGGAGTTCATGCCACTTCGCATTCCTGGGGTCCATTTATCCCTTAGAGTCCTTCATGTTTCCAAGTTTCTTTGGTGAAGAGGATTATAGGCTGGTAAACCTTTGCTCTATGTCTAAAATTCATATATGAATGAGTACATACCATGTTTGTCTTTTTGTGACTGGGTTACCTCACTCAGGATGGTTTCTTCTAGTTCCATCCATTTGCCTGCGAATTTCAAGATTCCATTGCTTTTTTCTGCTGAGTAGTACTCCATTGTATAAATGTACCACATTTTCTCTATCCATTCTTCAGTTGAGGGGCATCTAGGTTGCTTCCAGGTTCTGGCTATTACAAACAATGCTGCTATGAACATGGTTGAACATATGTCCTTGTTGTATGGACATGCAGTATTTGGGTATATACCCAAGAGAGGAATGGCTGGATCTTGAGGTAGACTGATTCCCATTTTTCTGAGCAACCGCCATACTGATTTACAGAGTAGTCTTACAAGTTCGCACTCCCACCAGCAGTGGAGGAGTGTTCCTTTTTCTCCACATCCTCTCCAGCATAGATTGTCATTGGCATTTTTGATTTTAGCCATTCTGACAGGTATGAGGTGGTATCTCAGAGTTGTTTTGAGTTGCATTTCTCTGATGGCCAAGATTTTTGAGCACTTTCTTAAGTGTCTTTCAGCCATTTCAGATTCCTCTGTTGAGAATTCTCTATTTAGTTCTGCACCCCACTTTTTAATTTCATTGTTTGGTGCTTTGGTGGCTAGCTTCTTCAGCTCCTTGTATATTTTGGAAATCAGCCCTCTGTCAGATGTGGGGATGGTGAAAATCTTTTCCCATTCTGTGGGTGATCGTTTTGTCTTACTGACTGTGTCCTTTGCCTTGCAGAAGCTTCTCAGTTTCAGGAGGTCCAATTTATTAATTGCAGACCTCTGTGCTGCTGGCATGATGTTCAGGAATCGTTCTCCTGTGCCAATTTGTTCAAGGGTTGTTCCCACTTTCTCTTCTAGAAGATTCAGTGTGGCTGGATTTATGGTGAGATCTTTGATCCATTTGCACTTAAGTTTTGTGCATGGTGACAGGTATGGATCTATCTGCAATTTTCTGCATGCCCGAATCCAATTGTGCCAGCACAATTTGTTGAAGATGCTGTTTTCCATTGTATAGGTTTAACACCTCTGTCAAAAATAAGGTGTTCGTAGGGGTGTGGGTTAAAATCAGGTTTTTTCAATTCGATTCCATTGGTCTATCTGTCTATTTTTGTGCCAATACCAAGCTGTTTTCAGAACTATGGCTCTATGGTAGAACTTGAAGTCAGGGATGGTGATGCCTCCAGAAGATCCTTTATTGTAAAGAGTTGTTTTGGCTATCCTGGGTTATTATTTTTCCATATAAAGTTGAGTATTGTTCTTTCAATATCTGTGAAAAACTGGGTTGGGATTTTGATGGGGATTGCATTGAATCTGTAGATTGCTTTTGGCAGGATTGCCAATTTTTTAATGTTAATTCCACATATCCAAGGGCATGGTAGATCTTTCCATTTTCTGGTATCTTCTTTAATTTCTTTCTTTAAAGTCTCAAAGTTCTTATTGTACAGGTCTTTCACTTTTTTGGTTAGTGTTACCCCAAGATATTTTGTGTTGCTTGTGGATATTGTGAAAGGTGATGTTTCCCTGATTTCTTTCTCATTGGATTTATCGTCTGTATATAGTAGGGCTACTGATTTTTTTTGAGTTAATTTTGTATCCTGCTACCTTGCTGAAGGTGTTTCTCAGCAGTAGGAGTTCACTGGTAGAGTTTTTCAGGTCACTAATGTAGACTATCATGTCATCTGCAAATAGTGAAAGTTTGACTTCTTCCTTTCCAATTTGTATCCCTTTGATCCCTTTTTTTGTCTTATTGCTCTAGCTAGAACTTCAAGTACAATATTGAAGAGGGATGGAGAGAGAGGACAGCCTTGTCTTGTTCCTGATTTTAGAGGAAATGCTTTGAGTTTCTCTCCATTTACTTTGATGTTGGCTATTGGTTTGGTGTATATTGCTTTTATCATGTTTAGATATGTTCCTGTTATTCCTGTTCTCTCCAAGATCTTTATCATGAAGGGATGTTGGATTTTGTCAAAAGCTTTTTCAGCATCTAGTGAGACGATCATGTGGTTTTTCTTTTTCAGTTTGTTTATATGGTGGATTACATTAATGGATTTTCGTATGTTGAACCATCCTTGCATCCCTGGGATGAAACCCACTTGATCATGGTGGATGATTTTTCTGATATGTTCTTGGATTCGATTCGTCAATATTTTATTGAGTATTTTAGCATCGATGTTCATGAGGGATATTGGTCTGTAGTTCTCTTTCTTAGTCATATCTTTGTGTGGCTTGGGTATCAAAGTGATTGTAGCCTCATAGAATGAGTTTGGCAATATCCCATCTGCTTCTATTGTGCGGAACAGTTTGAGGAGTACTAGAATTAGCTCTTGTTTAAATTTCTGGTAGAATTCTACAGTGAAGCCATCTGGCCCTGGGCTTTTTTTGGTTGGGAGGCTTTTGATGACTGCTTCTATTTCATTAGTGGTTATAGGTCGATTTAAACTGTTTATCTGATCTTGGTTTAATTTTGGTAAGTGATATTTATCCAGAACACTGTCCATTTCCTTTAGATTTTCTAATTTTGTGGAGTACAGGTTTTCAAATTATGACCTGAAGATTCTCTGGATTTCCTCAGTGTCCGTTGTTATATCCCCCTTTTCATTTCTGATTTTGTTAATTAGCATGCTCTCTCTCTGCCTTTTGGTTAGTTTGGCTAGAGGTTTGTCTATCTTGTTGATCTTCTCAAAGAACCAACTCTTTGTTTCATTGATTCTTTGTAATGTTTTCCTAGTTTCTACTTTATTGATTTCAGCTCTCAGGTTGATTATTTCCTGGCGTCTACTCCTCCTTGGTGAGTTTGCTTCTTTTTGCTCTAAAGCTTTCAGTTGTTCTGTCAGTTCTCTAATGTGACTTTTCTCTAGTTTCTTCATGTGGGCACTTAGTGCTATGAACTTCCCTCTTAGCACTGCTTTCAGAATGTCCCATAAGTTTGGGTATGTTGTGTCTACATTCTCATTAAATTCTAGGAAGTCTTTAATTTGTTTTTTTATTTCTTCCTCAACCCAGGAATGGTGCAATTGGGTGTCATTTATTTTCCACGAGTATGTAGGTTTTCTGCAATTCGTATTGCTGTTGAATTCTAGCTTTAATGCATGGTGATCTGATAAGATATAGGGGGTTATTTCAATTGTTTTGTAACTGTGGAGGTTTGCTTTACTGCCAACTATGTGGTCAATTTTTGAGACGGTTCCATGTGGCGCTGAGAAGAAGGTATATTCTTTTGTGTTTGGATGGAATGTTCTATAGATATCTGTTAAACCTAGTTGGGTCATAACTTCTGTCAGATCCTTTGTTTCTTTGTTAAGTTTCTGTCTGGTGGTCCTGTCTAGTGATGTAAGGGGAGTGTTGAAGTCTCCTACTATAAGTGTGTGTGGTTTATGTGTGGTTTGAGCTTTAGTAATGTTTCTTTTACAAATGTGGGTGCCTTCGTATTTGGGGCATAGATGTTCAGGATTGAGACTTCATCTTGATGGACTTTTCCTGTGATGAGTATGAAATATCCTTCTTCATCTCTTTTGATTGATTTTAGTTTAAAATCTAATTTGTTGGATGTTAGGATTGCTACACCAGCTTGTTTCTTGAGCCCATTTGACTGGAAAATCTTTTCCCATCCTTTTACTCTGAGGTATCGCCTGTCTTTGAAGTTGAGATGTGTTTCTTGTAAACAGCAGAAGGACAGATTCTGTCTTTGCATCCATTCTGTTAGCCTATATCTTTTTATGGGTAAGTTAAGACCATTGACATTTAGGGATATTAATGTCCATTGTTTGTTGGTTCTTGTTTGTTTTGGATTTATTGTTGGTGGTGTCATTGTGTGTGGATTTTGCCCTCCTGCTTCTTTTTGTGTTTGGCAAAATTAGATTATCTATTGCCTGTGTTTTTGTGCATGTAGTTATGTTCCTTGGGTTGGAGTTTTCCTTCCAGAACCTTCTGTAGTGCTGGATTTGTGGATATGTATTGTTTAAATCTGTTTTTGTCATGGAAAATCTTGTTTTCTCCATCTATAATGATTGAAAGTTTTGCTGGGTACAGTAGTCTGGGTTGACATCCATGCTCCCTTAGTGCTTGTAGTGTATCTATCCAAGACCTTCTGGCTTTCAGAGTTTCCATTGAGAAGTTGGGTGTCATTCTGATTGGTTTGCCTTTATATGTTACTTGGCCTTTTTCCTTTGCAGCTCTTAATATTTTCTCTTTATTCTGTAGATTTGGAGTTTTGATTATTATGTGTCGGGGGGACTTCTTTTTGTGGTCCAGTCTGTTTGGTGTCCTATAAGCTTCTTGTACTTTCATAGACATATCCTTCTGTAGGAAGTTTTCTTCTATGATTTTGTTGAATATGTTTTCTGTACATTTGAGCAGTGTTTCTTCACCTTATTCTATACCTATTATTCTTAGGTTTGGTCTTTTCATGGTGTCCCATATTTCCTGGATATTTTGTGTTAGGGATTTGTTGGTCTTGAGGTTTTCTTTGGTTGATGAATGTATATCCTCTAGCGAGTCTTCAATAGCTGAGATTCTCTCTTCCATCTCTTGAATTCTATTAGTTAAACTCACATCTTTAGTTCCTGATCGTTTATCCAGTCTTTCCATTTCCAGAATTGCCTCATTCTGTGTTTTCTTTATTGTGTCTATTTCAGCTTTCATGCTTTGAACTGTTTCAAGAGCTTCCTTCACTTGTTTGGTTGTTTTTTCTTAGGTTTCTTTAGATTCTTTAAGAAATTTGTTTATTTCTTGAATTTTTTGTTTTGTCTTTTCCTCCATTTCATGTAATTTCTTGCTTGCTTTTTCTTCTATTTCTTTAAGGGATTTTCTTGTTTCCTCTTTAAAGGTCTCTATCATCTTGCTGACATAATTTTTGAGGTCCATCTCTTCTTCATGCTCTGTGTTGGGCTGTTCAGATCTTGCTGGAGTGGAGTCCCTAGATTCTGGGTGGTGTCATAATGGTCTTTCTGTTGTTGAGTGAAATCTTATTCTGTCTTCTTCTGATATCTTCTTCCAGTGGGTGCAGGGGGGGGTCTCTCTATCTCCTATTGTGAGCCAGTGGTGTGTGTGGGCCAGGAATTCAATATCTGCTGCTCTGGATTGTCTTGCCTCTCCTGGTAGTCTCCTCACTCTGACAGAGTTAGGTCTTGGTAAGGGTCAGGTGGGGGGGACAGGAAGGAAGAGTGGGAGTGGGATGTTTCCAGACTCAGGGAGTTCCTCTCTGCCTGGGCAGGTCTACCCCGAGCAGGCGCAGGCCTGGGAATATCGGGTTGAATGGGGCCTTGGCCAGGAGTTGGGTAAGAGCAGAGGCTCACTCACCTTGTTGTGGGTCAGTTGGCAGAAAGGGAAGGAAGAGTGGCGTGTTCCCAGATTCAGGGAGCTCCTCCCTGTCTGGGTGTGTCTATCCCAAGCCGGCACAGGTCTCGTTGTGGATAGGTCGGCGGAAAGGCGACTTTAACTAATCTTAAGTGTGTTTCTATATCACTTCGCATGAGGTTCCTGCTGTTACAGTAGTTCATTTACTCTTTCTGAGCTGTATTAGAGATTCATCCCACAAGTGTATACTACACACTAAGAATATCCTACAAATAAAACTGGAAAAGAAATCTATCCCAATTTGTACACAAATTACAGCATAGAAACACTATAAACATGAAAAACAAGACAGCCTGAAGTCTCCAAGTGATTACAATGCCAAAATTACTAAGTTCAAAGATGATAAAATGACATAAATGCTGAAGAACAAATTCTATATTTAAAAATAATCAACAAATTTAAAATAAAAATAAATAAGCCCATAAAAGAAGTTGATCACTTCAGCATGTAGATAAGATTAGCAATGTGGGAGCTGAAGAGATATGTCAGTGATTAAGAGAACTTGTTGATCTTGCAGAAGACCTCGATTCCATTCCCAGCATGCACATGGTGCCTCATAACCACCTGTAATACCAGCTGTGGGAAATCCAGTGCCATCTTCTAGACTCTATGGGCACCAGACATATACACTGTGTACATACACACATGCAGGTACTAACACATACTCATAAGATAAAAATAAACAATTTTAAAGGAATACCAGCAATATGTGTGAAAATTTGTCAAGGAAACTGATAATGAAATAAAGGAGGAAATACTGGAAATTTAACAGTCAATCAAACAAAGAACAGAGTAGAATGCACTGCAAAAACATTAGGATCAAGTAGAATAAAAAAGACAAAGGATGGAAGATAAGGTTGAGGAAAAGCAATATTAAGATATAACACAAAAATATAAACAAGCATAACTGCAATATCCAAGAAATATGAGACATGATCATAAGAACAAATCTGGGGCTGATGAAGGTAAGAGCACTTGCTGTTCTTCCAGAGACCAAAATTCCAAATTCAGCATCTACATCAAACCCTGACAACTGCCTGTAACTCTAGTTCTAGGAATCCAAGACTTCTTCTGGCCTTCATTGGTACCAGAAAGCATTACACTCTCTCTCTCTCTCTCTCTCTCTCTCTCTCTCTCTCTCTCTCTCTCTCTCTCTTCACTCTTTCCTCTCTCTCCCCTCTCTCTCACACACACAAATAAAAATAAGTCTTTTTTTATTTACAGACCATTAAATTAACAGACCAAACCTAAAACTTCATGGTATACATAAAACTGAAAGGAATGCAAAAGTTTCCCATATCCAGAAAAAAATGGACATCCAAGGACAGAAACATTTTAGAACCCCATGTAAACATGGTATGATAGAATCACTCTGTGACACATTATAGTTAAGATGCTAAAAGTACAACACAAATAAACAATATTAAAACCAGCAAGAAACATACTCTACTCATTTACAAAAGAAAACACATCAGAATAGCATCAGACTTCTAAACAGAAATCCTAAAAGCCAGGAAAACATTTAGAGACTTGATAATAATTAGCTGCCAACCAAGACAACTATATCCAAAATGGTTATTGTTAAAAATTGAGAGAAGACATTCCAAAATAAACACTAACACAATCTGTGACCAGTAAGCTAGCACTGCAAAAAAAAATGCTAACAGATATTATATATACAGGGGAAGAAGAAAAGTAGTCCTAACCATGAAAGAACAAGAAAGAATACATACCATAAGAGAGACACATAAACAAAAAGAACTATGGAAGAATAAATCATGACCAAGTCGGTAAACAAGTAAATGGTTATACAATTAGGATAGGGCAAAAAGAACAAAGTAGGAGGAAACCATGCACCCAAACTTACAAGAAGCTAATCCCTCCCAATAACAAACCTAAATGTAAATTAAATCTTAACTCTGCAAATAAAAAGCACAGACTACCTGATTGGACTAAAAAAGAAAAAAACACAACTATTTATTGTCTACAAGAAGCACAGCACATTCAGCATGAGAATGAAAAGATGGATATGCCAAGCTTGAGGGGAGGTGCCAAAGTACACATGCAGCAGTCAGAGGACAACTTTCTCAAGTTTGTTCCCTCCTTCCACCATGTCTAACTAACTACAACTGCTGTTGAGTACCATGTCGACTGTCAGCATCAGAGATCAACAGTGAGTCCCAATATGGCACCATTACTGGAGGTGACCAGCCTGCAACCTGGTATTTGTTGTCTACATGGGCAAGAACAGCAGCTTTTCTTTACAAGAATAGATACTTGGTCTGATCATGGATTTGCCTTTCCTGCATATAACTATTCTGCCCAAACTACTAACCCAGGGACTTAGAGAATGCCTACCCACAATCGTGGTATTATACACAGCGTTGCTTCTGACCAAGGAACTTACTGCATAGCCAAAGAAAGGCAACCATAGGAAGCAATCAAGAAATTCATTGATCTTCCATGTTCCCACTATCCTGAAGCATCTGGCTTGATAGAAAAGTGGAGTGACTTCTTATGAATAAGGAGACAGAATGGTGCGTCCAGTTGACAGAGGGTGTACTTGTAATGGCTAATCTTAGTTTCCAACTTGATTGCATCTGGAGTCAACTAAAACACAGCTATGGGGCATTGCTGTGAGGAGTTTGCTTGACCCTTTATTTAAATCAGGAAAACCCACTCTAGAAGATGGCTGCACCTTCCCAGTGGCAGCTCAGACAAAAGGACATGGAAGAAGCAAATCTTGGTTTTGCTTGCTTCCTTTACTCCTTCTGTCAAATTCATCTATTTTGTCACTGAGACATTCCTTGATAATATTAAATCCAGCTACTGCTGTCTTCTGTTGTCTATTGAAGACCAGGAACTCTCCAAGAATCTTCCAGGCCTTCTACACCAGACTGGGACTGCTGAGACATCCAGCTTTTTGAACTAAACAACTACTAGGTTCTTGACCTCCCCAGCATGAGACAGCCATTATAAGACTAGCTGAACCATACTGCATGAGCCAATCTAAAATAAACCCCTTCCTCATACATATGTTCATTCTATCAGTTATGTTCCTTTACAGAACCCTAACTAATACAATGACACTTTAAGAAACAGGGTCAAAGGGTAGAAAAAGAAAGACGACTCGGATACCTTTCTTTTTCTGCTTTATTTGATCTACATGTAATTCTTAGTTACTGACATTTTCTGAGTCCCAACAACTAAAGAGAATAATAAATTTTGAATATGCACATACATGCATGGGCAAACATACACACGTATGCATGTAAATATTAACTTGTTTTGGCTTGGAAATTTAAGCAAAGGGAAAACACTAAAGTAGAATAATTTCCTCTCTTTTCTTTGATGTGCTAATTTTAGTTACAATTATATTTGTTTAAATATTCAGAAAGTGGTATTTTAAGCATATCAAAATTAGCAAAATTTAATTATTTAATAGCATCATTATTTCTTCATGTCATCTGTTGCCTTTACTGCCTTTTTGTATGTGTATATATGATATTTGTACACCTGTGTGGAGATGTCTGTGAGCAGGTGTCTTCTTTGATCATGTACCCTGGTTTTGAGACAGTGTCCTTCACTGAGCCTGAAGCCTGATGATTTATCTAGACTAATATGCAGCACAGTTCACTGAAGCTTCATTCTCAGTCTCCACAGCACTGAACGGATAAGGCATGGCCTTCCATATTCAGCTTTTTACATGAATGTTGAGGTGTTTATCACTCAGTTCCACAGCCGCCTCAGAGCCCTCAAAAAAGGACAGGGATGCTATATTAGTTATAATACTGTTGGCCATTGGCTTGGGCTTCTTATTGGCTAACTCTGTCTTAATTATTAACCCATTTCTATCAATATAAGTATTTCCACGTGGTCTTATCTTACCAGAGAAAGAGTCCGGACCTGTTACTCCTCTCATGTCCTACATGGTGACTGACTCTGCCTACATTTCCCAGAATCCTCCTCATCTCCTAGACCCACCTATCTTGCTGTCCTATTGTCCAACAGTGTTTTATTCATCAACCAATAAGATAAACATATATACAGAAAACTATTCCCCATCACATGAATGCTGAAAAATGATGTCTGGTCCCCATGCTTGTCCAACAAGTGTTCTTACCCACTGAGTCATCTCCCCAGCCCCTGTCCTGCCTCTTGATTTTATAATTTCCACAGAGTGACTAGAATCACCATTACTCTCTGTTGCAAAGATCTTCATTAGGCTTCCAAACTAAATATTTTGTTCACTGAATGAAAATAGATTAAAAGTTTCTTTCCAATATTGTATTGTATATGAGAAAACAAATTATGGTGACTTATCAGCTAAGTAGTAGAATTTTTGTTTTCTCAAACTTTGGGAGAGAAAAACAAAACTACTTAGTAAAAAGCTACAAGGAAATCCTTCTGTTATAGGATATATCTAAGTTTTTCCCTCCTCTGAAATCCTCTAATCTTAATGATCCATGAATAGAAAATATACCTAAAGAATTTCCCACCTCCCTGTATAACTTCTAAAAGTAAATCATGAAACATAATAAAAGAATGTATTCTATTAAGGCTGTGACTAGATTTTAGACATTGTCACGGTATAAATTAATATACATTTCAAAAGTTATGTTGAACATTTACCAAAATAAAATAAAGCAACAGCAACATTATTTGTCTGCTGCCTGATCAAGTAAAATGCTAAAATGTTGCCAACTGGCAGTATTTCTGTCCCTTGAATGTAAATTATACATGTGTGTCCTAAGTAACCCTGGATGTCAATGTCTGCTTTCCATATAATAATAAACCAAAATGAAGGTGGGTACCCCACTTTTTATTATTTGTATTGTTGCTGAGTGTTTTCACTTAAATTCATAATAATGAATACCTGCTTCCAAAGCTCTCTTGAAAAAGCCCATTCTTTTAAGCAAGAAATACAAATTAATCTATCATTACTTCATTGGAGCAATGGCCTTTAGTTTTCTTGCTGGCTTCTGTTCTGATTTCACCCTTTAAGACTGTTCACTATTAAATTTTCCTTTGCTTCAGCCTTGACTTGTTTTTTAATTATGTCATCTTTGCACCTTTTTTTTTCCATTTTCTGTATCTTTTCCACTACCTCAGCAAATGTTTTGTCTCCGTTCTTCTAAGGTAGGTTAAAGATTTCACAGTGTCCTTATGCTCAATGTTATTGCATCAACTATCCCTTTTTCACATCCTTTGAATTGAATTACATTCATTTCCCTTGGGAGACTTCATCAGACATGGTGGTCTATAAAACTTCATTATATTTCACAATCTGGTCTTGAATTTTTCAGTTAATCTTGACAGACAGAAATCCCATTCCTATCTTAATACCCAATGTGAAAGTATTATATTACTAATAATTTTGCACCCAAGCATACTGTATTAGCGTGGAATCACACAACCAAACTATGAAATCCTATTAAAGCTTGTCCTGCCTTATTTTCACAAAATAAGCAGAATTGACAGCATATTTTGTCAACATTGAATGCTGTAGACAAGAGCGCTAAATTACATTTATTCATCCATGGCACAACCTTAAATTCCAGATATTAGGGGAAAACAGAATGCTATGAACAAAAGTGTATTGGTGAGTAATTCATAGCTGACGACTCAGAAACAGCTGTCACTAGGAAAAGTTTTCTCTCGCTGTCCATAGATGATGACTGAAACTCTCAGTGGCCAACCTCCCAAAATCCTTGTAGCAGTCTGTGAACTTTTTTTTTTGCATCATTAAAATGCATTCTAATTGGAGTCCTTCTTGAAGACCACCCAGAAGTTACACCCGGTACAAAATGCTGCTGGTGGATTCAATTTACCTTGGTATGTGTTGGGGGTGGGGAGTGAAACCAGACAGATCCAGGAGCTTTGGAAAAGCTTCCTTAGAATTTCTGTTTTGCGATTCAGTGTGATAAGCAGAACTTCATCCAAACTAGAACATTAGTCAGCATTAAAGAAGATGACAAAGCTCCTACATCCAGTTGACTGGGTCCATTCCGGGTAAAAGAACAAAGCAAAATGGGATTCTAAAAAAAACCTACATAGATTCTAGAATGCTTTGTCTCTATGCTTTGGCATCTATCTGCTACCAGTGACATGTGACTGGTCATCACATGTCACTGGTACTTTGTTAACATCCACAGATGGATGATGCTTGGTTCACAGATGCTGACAAACTTGCTATTAGATATTAATGTTGTGGAGTGTTATTTTAAGGTGCATTACATTTGTTTATGCTGTGGAACATCTGTTCAATGGTGCAAAGGTGTGTTGCATTCTTTTATGTTGCCTTTGTTTAACTCTGTGAAGCTGTGTTACTTTGCCTGTCTAAAACACCTGACTGGTCTGTAAAAAGCTGAACAATGAATAGCAAGGAAGAAGAAAGGATGGGCAGGGCTGGCAGGCAGAGAGAATAAATAGGAAGAGAAATCTGGGGAGGGAGGAGGGAAGGAAGGATGGGCCAGTCCCCCAGCTACACATCCAGCCATAGAGTAAGAGTAAAAAAAAGATTACATAGTAAGAAAAGGGAAAAGCCCAGAGGCAAAAGGTAGATGAGATAATTTAAATTAAGCTGACTAGGAGCAGGGTGTTGGTGGCACATGCCTTTAATCCCAGCACTTGGGAGGCAGAGGCAGGCAGATCTCTGTGAGTTCGAAGCCACCCTGGTCTAAGAGCGAGTTCCAGGACAGGCCCTAAAGCAATACAGAGAAACCCTGTCTTGGGGGGGGGGGAAGGAAAAGAAAAGAAAAGAAAGCTGACTAGGAATAAACCAAGCTAAGGCCAAGCATTTATAAGTAAGAATAAGCCTTCATTTGTGTGATTTATTTGGGAGCTGGGTGGCAGGCCCCAAACAGCAAAGAGCAAAAGAGCCCAAAAGAGTACAACAACTTAACATATATTGTATGTTACACTTTGTCTCCCACATCATAATTTAGCTAAAAGAATATCGTAGGAAAGGATGACTCTTCCTCACACATTGCTAGGTTCATGGTTGAAGCACCTATAACAAAAGACATATTAATGAGGAAAATGCTTGCAAATTGATTTGATATAAGCTATACATGAAGTAGGAACCTTCAGAAACAAACAAGAAAATGTGTGTGAAAGGGCTTTGATGGGAAAAGCAGCAGCCAAGAGAACTCGCAACTGAAATAAACTGTGACCCTGTAAGAATGTGCAGGGAAACCTTGAAACCCTTGTTTAGATTCTTCCTGTGATTTCTTTCCCTGGATGTAGAATGCTCACCTCTCTCAGGGGTGTTATGCCATGCTTTAATGTCAGAGGATTCTGGCTGGCGGAATTGCCCATGTGGTATGTGGTTACATCTGAGTGTGTGCCACTCAAAAATTGATGTCACAGGGCTTCCTCATTCTCCACCTAATTTGTTTGAGCCAAGGTCTCTCACTGAAGTTGGAGCTTACTGATTCTGCCAGACCAATTGGCCAAGGAGGACAGAAACCCTCCAGCTCTACCTTGCCAGAGCTGGATTACAGGTTTGCCTGGCTTTTTACATGGGTGCTGGAAATCCAGTCAAGTACTCATAACTGCATATCAATCAGTTTACCAAATGGGCTACCCCTCCAGTCCAAAGAGCGGACAATGATTTTATAACCTATCTCAAAAACTGCTAATAACAATGTCACAGTGACCTTCTGATTTTGCTGTTTGCTCAAATTGCCAGGATACATTTTCAAATAGCACATCTTAAACTTCATCAGCATGAAATAGAAAGGTTTTCTTTCCCATCTCGAATTTTTTCCTGTTGCATAGAAGTTCACCTACATTTAAATGATATAAGAACAAAGGATAAATTTCTTTCCCTGCCTCCTTTTCTACTCGTCTGACAAGAAATAATGTGAATTAACCAAAGGATACACTTAAATGGCTTCACTCTTTCCTCTGTGCCCTTTGCCCTATTTTATAATGCATCTTCACACACCTCTCTGTTTTTCTTTTAACAAATCCAGTGAAAATTAAATTACTAAATGAGGCAATTTAAAATACCAACAGAAAGCCCTTTCCTTCCTCTTCACTGACTCTGAGCTCCTCAAACTCAGTCTAAAATATATTTGCATATCTCATTCCTATTTCCTGGAAGGAAAATGAGTGGACTTCAGTTTGACACAAACACGGTATAATTTTAACAGAGAAATAAAGCCTGAAACTGTTGACGTTGTGGAAAGCTTTTTCTTTCGACAGTGTCTTGCTCTGATAAAGCTCCTAACATTGTGTTATTGAGGCGTGTTAATCAGTCAAATATTTATTAGGTAAATAACATGTAGGTTGACTGTGGCTATGGCCTGAACAATGTGAATACAGTATCTCAAAGTAGAGTGGCAAGTCACAGCATGCAAGAGCTCGTGTGGCCTACTGGAAATCTCTGCACATGCCAGGGACCAGGAACTGCAAAGGGAGATCAATTACATACAAGAGGAAGTGATTTAATTAACCCAGTGGTAATAAGAGCCAGGTTTATCAGGTAGGAAAGGGAGTATGTTAAAAGTGGGAAATATAGAATGAAGCTTATTTCTGAACTGCAATTAGAAATATCAATATGAGTATGATTTTTTAAAACATATAGATTCAAAAACAGATGAAAATGTGCCAAGGTAGATTTACAATGTATATTCATAAATAAAGTGTATACAATACAGATGTTTGTGTTTCTAATCATGCACGTAGCCTCCAACTCTGTCCAATTACAAAGGGACAGGCCATAACATATCATAGCCAGTCTTGGTTTCTAACGATCATGGCCTGCTAAAAAGGAAGACACGCTGGAGAAATGACAGTCTTGTTCAACATAGTTGGTATTGACCCCTCTAACCTCTGAATCCTCAAGTATTTCCTGCCCACTCATGGAATAACACTGGTCTATTTGTGCTATTGTCACACTTCTTCGCCAAGATGTGGGCCCCATATTTTAGATCTTCAGTTCTTAATGAGTAGGTCAGGGGTGCCTCCTGACCAGTTCAGGTTCTCAATGAATGGTAAAGAAGGAAAGAAAGACCAATTTTTCACATTCTTATGTTTTAAAAAAATATATATGTATTTAGTAAAATGTATCCAGTACAGTCCTCATATATAGAAAATCACATTATAAATTGATGGGGATGGCCTTCTGTACATATGTTTCTCTTATTGGTTGATCAATAAAACACTGTTCAGCCAATGAGGCAGGAAGATAGGTGGGGCTAGGAGATGAGGAGAAATCTGGGAAAGGCAGGCAGAAGGAGCCCTCAACAGAGTTGCCATGCTGCTGAAGGAGTAACAACATGCCGGGGAATTACTGGGTAAGCCACAGCCTTGTGGAAATACATAGATTGATAGAAATGGGTTAATAATTAAGACAACACTAGCCAATAAGAAGCCCTAGTCATTGGCCAACAGCTTTATAATTAATATAACATCTGTATGTTTATTTGAGGCTAAAGCAGAGGAGGGACCAGCTGGGTCAGAAAATCCAACAACAATAAATCCACTATTTTTTGCGAAAAATATGACATTTCCAACAAGTAAACCAGGCTGATGTCCAGCCAGGAGCCCTTCTAGCAATCTCCCCTACATTATTTACCAATAGCTAGAGAAAGGCCACTGTGGAACATTCTACGATATTCTGCTTGAGAACTCCATAGCTTGCTTTCCCATCTGCCTACTTTTCATTCCTCACAGTGTTTCCCTGAAAATGAATTGTTAAGTCTTTGTGGAAATAAAACTGACCATTTCTCAAGATGTTTGCAATTAAAGGAAAGTTTTAATGTTGAAGTCTCAAATATATACATCTGGTGGGTGGTAAGATGATGGACCCTAGAAGGAGCACAGAGTGGCAGCACACATTTGAGTAATGAAGACAACAGCATCTTTCTACTTGGTCCTTCAGTAATTGCAGACACAAAATGGATCTTTACTTGTTCTGGCACTTCCAGTGCTATGAATTAAATCCAGGATGATTGCACACTTACACTGATAGCCCCAGTCCTACACCGGTAGCTCAGTGTCTTCCATCTATGAGTTAAGACCACATAAAGGACTGTTTGGTAGACCCTCAGCAATTAATTACATTTTCAGGCTTTATGCCACATTTATTGTTATCTTTAGCAAATGTCTGTATATATTGTAAACTTTCTCAATAGATGGTGAAATGCATTTTAGGGAATTTTTGCCATCACAAAATTCGTTTAGTGTAAAGGTAAAATGAGCCAATTGTTCCCCCACTATTTATAGATCACTGTGATGGCTATAAATATCACAGAAAAATATCAAAGTAATAAACATAAAAATAGGTATTTGTCACTTGAAAACTCTTTGTCCCCATAAAAAGAAATAAGAATAACTTAGGTCCAATACATTCATACATAGAAGTTCTTTAATAAGTATCAGTCCAACTATCTAATGTGATGTCACTACATGTTCCAGGCTGCTACCAAGTTTATTTTTTGCTGGCAAAATGAAAAATAACTTACTTGGGTTTTTAAATACTTAGTGGAATTATCATTTGCATTTTGTGATGAAATACAAAAGATATTTGACTTTCAAGAAAACAATTTTCTATTTTATTTTAATTATCACTCAATACTCTTCAATTGTGAACATAAGAAAGGCATGGAGAAACAATCAGGATTTCCTTTTGTCACTGATACATTGCACACCAAGATGTATGTATGGTAAAACTCAAAATCAATGTAAATAAAAGTTATGTTTAGGTCTGGTAAAAGATAATCATCAAAGATTGTCTTACAAAAAAAAAGCTGTCTTTATAGAATATTTTGAGATCAACTTTGTATTGTCTTCTTTGCTTACACAGCTTCATCACTTTCCCCCGTGAGTAAATAGAAAAGTATGGAGGCACTCAGTCTACAGACAGCCTCCTCATAGTTCACCTACCAGAATCACATGGCAAGACCACACACAGCATTTAAACCATGAGGTTGCCATGAGCACTTCTCAATTGCCAAAAGTAGGACACTTTATCACTTTGTCTCATTAATGGCAAAATCATAAAGATAATGGAATCAATTATTCATGTCATAAATATCTGCAGCTACTTTCTTAGATCAACTTCTTGTTATTTTCAAAAGTAAATGTGAAGACTTCTGCCTTTTAATTCTTTACTTTCATATGCTTCTTCTTAAGAAAACTGAGTTGAACATTTTCAGTTCTGTACCCTTTTCTAAGCCCACTCCCCAGGCCAAAGTAAACATAAAACAGAGTTAACAAAAGAATGTTGAACGTTTACCTTAGCATTCATAATACATTTTTTAAGATGGAGTCTCATGCAGGCTGTCCTCAAACTCTCTTTGTGACCAGGAACAAGCTTCTGCTCCTGCTGCCTCTACAACCTAAGTACTGAGATCACAGGGTGTGGCATTATATTCTTGTTTATTTATATGCTTGCTTAATGCAGTCCTTGGGATAAAACCTAGGCTAGCACTCTACCTGCTGAGCTACATCCTCATAATGGTGCTCTTGATTATTAGGATATGTGCATAAATAGTAGAATATATATGGAACAAACTCACAGCCTAAATAGATGAATGAAAGGGTACATGATTTGGTAAATTGTATGAATCATTCATTACTATAATAGCCATTTACTGTCTATGTAAGTAATTAGATGTTATAGTTAGAATGTGAATTGAGCAATAATTAATGCATCACTATCGACAATTTTTTTAAAGATACAGTTCTATTAAATCATGGGTAAAGTAGTATAGGAATGGTGAGTGTGGAGGTAATTCACAAGATGTAAAGATCTTATGTATCCGTAAAGTGGTAAACTACAGCATACTACTGTTCACAATAACATTTTATCTAACAAAGCAATAAAACTATCACAATTTAAGTGAGAGGGGCATAGAAAAGAACATAGAAATGCGAGGATCAAAAGAATTCATTTGGAAAAAAAGTCCTTTAGAGGTTCTTTTATAACTAATTTTAAAGGTTTGGGGGGGTTGTTTTGGGGGGGTTGCAGTGTAATGGAAACAGTGCACAGTGAATGCAGTTGCCTCCCACTGCCCTCTCGAGCCCTCCTCCCCCTCCAACAACCCCCTTCTTTCCAGCTAGAGCCCCTCCCACCCTCAAGTCCTCTTTTTGTTCCTCCCCCGCCCCATGTCTCTTTGACCTCATGTAGGCAGTCACAGTTCTGTGTTCATGGTTTCAATGTCATATCCAATTGACACTGTCGCACCTTGCTCCTCCTTACCCTTCACCTCCCCAAGTCCTTCCATCCTGTCTTTTTACAGTGTTCCCTGGGCCTCTAAAAGTGAAACAGATGTTCAGTTTGGGGCCTAGCACTCAGCAATGATTGACTCAGCACTTTGACCAGTTATGAGTAAGCTCCACATGGGTCCTGCGATGATTCGGATTTGGGCATCAGAAAGCGGTTGGTGTGACTCTAACCTGTGGAATGAGCTCCATGCGTATCCTGGGGCTTTAGGCATCAAGTTCCATGGGGACCCTGAGACTCTGAACTTTAGGAGATAAGGCCTCTGACCTGAGAATCAAGTTCCACAGAGGTCTCAACAAGTATTTTTAAGGTCCGGTTTTCTTTTTTCCAAGTAACAGTAAAATTTTGGTATAATGCATAGTTAGTAATCCTGTGAAATTTATTTTGTTAACATTTGATTTTGCCTTCTAAATACCTGTGAGTTTCAACCTATGAGCTGTTGAAATTGGAACATTACTGATGTCTTTTGGGGGGAAAGTTATAAAAAGTAAGGTGAACTTTGAAAGTTAATTCTCATGCTATTAATAATAAATATACAGAAGGTCCTGGTAATAGAGTAATTTTTCTTGCTGTTAGTTAGGACCATTTTGTACTTCTTATATGATATCATGAGAAATAGACAAGACTTTATTATTAATCTAATATTAGATTTAAGAACTAAACATTTTTTAAAGAATCTTGATGAACACTGGATTAGAGTATTTGAAGATATTTAGGTCATGAAAACTTACATCAGCTCTAAATCTATTACATTTCTTAAATATCAACTTTTCATTTAAGGGTCTTGTATTTCTGTTGTAGTTTTGAGGCATTAGGCTCAAAACCCTGGCTTAGCACATGTAGGGCAGGTATTTAACAGCTGAGTCATAGCCATAGCCCTTAGTTTTTTAAAACAATGGCTCCTTACATATCCCAGGATGGTTTCAAACTCATAGTTTTCTGCCTCAGCCTCACAAATGTACATCACCATGACTGGTTTTAATTACAAATTTTGGGAACTCGACATGGCCTTAGTCAACTTAGAAGATGAATGTAATTTAATTTAATCTGTTGTGGGGATATTGTTATTATTGTTTGGTTTTTATGTTCTATGCCATCAGCGTTAAGTTTAATTCCACAACGGTAACTTTGTTGGTTTGATTCTTCCTCAGAAAAGGTCACATTGTCAAATTTCTAATCATTAACATTTATCTAGGTAAAGTCAATAGAAAACTATAAGCAAAATTAAACATGGACTATTTCAGTTATATTTTACTATGTGATTTAAAAAAAAAACTTTCAAATTATGATAATTATCAGGCAGTATCTCTAAAGACTCTAGAAATTAAGTCAGATGTTCCCTAAGGTAGGAAAGTAAAGAAATTATTCCACGTAAATTGTTACAAATAAACCAGCTGACTCTTTGAAAGAGATATATACAACAGAAAATATTATGTAAGGAGTTGTGTATGACAATGCAGACCACTTCTAGTTAGAACACTGTTATTCAAGGCATGGCATAGGTTTTACTTATGTCGAAATATACTATGTAAATTTATTTCCTGTCTTCTAGAGAAGAATCGCCTTGTTTAACATTCATGACTTACAGTATCACTTGGTACTACTCCAGCCTCTGCTTTCTTCGTTTTCCTTATATGTGCATAGTTCAACTTGACCTAAAGTTGCCTTGAAGTCCATGGCAGCTCTGCATACTGAAGCCAGGCCTTTGTCATCAGCATTCATTCACAACGGGGAAAAGGTGAAAGAACAGAAGCCTAACACAGCAGTAAACAAAAGAAGCTATAATTTCAAAATCATGGGCAAAATGTGATAGAAGATCAGCTTGATTCCATTTTTGGCAAACAGTTATCCTAAATTATTATGGAAAAGATATTGAATGCAAGGCATTTTAATAAGTTTCTACTGTTAACTTACATTTAACCACCCTGAAGAAAATACTCAGAAAGACCACCCCTCCTGCTTGCCCAGAAAATACTTGGGTCAAAGAAAAATCAGCTTCATAAATAAACATGTATGTAAGTGCCAACATAAAGGTGACAAACTTCTAGATTTCTCCAATCTGCACAAAAACAACCAAGTTAGTATCAGATTGGGATTCCTAGAAGTCTGAATTTCCCACACTGGGGTTCTTTGACTGACAAGAAGCTATGACTTGTGTTACCAAAAAAAATATATCCGTTTCTAATTTGGATGAAGCTAAAAAGAATTATGCCCAGGTCTTTAGAAGCAGTGTGGTCTACAGTGAATGAATAATCTCACTAAAATTCAGCCACTGACATGCTGAGTGCTTTGAATAAGTCAGTCAGCAAACCTCAATGTAGGCATTTACTAGATAGAGGTATGTAGAGAACTACTAATGTATTTCTATAAATTATTTAAAGTTACTTTAGTTAAAACATTAAAAAGAGGGCAAATATTCCTGTTAATCTAAAATAACTATCATTTAGCTTAGTACACAAAGCCAAAATACAGGGGTTTTTTCCCCTCGATTTTCCTGGCTCTCTGAATCTTTGTTACTAGCTGTTGTTCATCACTGGTTTGTTTTCTAAATAATAACTTTTAATGATTTGATGTCTGTCCATCTCTCAGAAAATGTTTTTGCACCATCCCTTACCTATTCCAGGAAATGGGAAATTCCCGTTAGGAGAACACAGTACTTTCCTTTCCAGGGACATTATGTCAAAGAGCAGAGTTCATTCCCCTGATCTCCACAAGAATTCCATGGCTTCCACTGATACTAAATGTTGATAAACTTCTCAATATATAAAGCATTGAATTCCCAGCCGGTCGTTGGTGGCGCATGCCTTTAGTCCCAGTACTCGGGAGGCAAAGGCAGGTGGATCTCTGTGAGTTCAAGACCAGCCTGGTCTACAAGAGCTAGTTCCAGGACAGCCTCCAAAGCCACAGAGAAACCCTGTCTCAAAAAACCAAAAAAAAAAAAAAAAAAAAAAAAAGCATTGAATTCCCACAATCTAGAGTTGGCCAAGTGTCAAGAGTTCTTGAATTTTATGTCAAGGAACACTGGTATAGAACAGAAATCATTTGATAAATACTGAATGGTCTACAGCAACTAAAGACACCTGAAAAAAGAACAGTACTCCGAACACTGCCTGGAATTCCTATGTTACATGGACCAGCCAGCTATCTAACAAATATACTGCATTGGTAGCAGAGACATGGAGCTAAAGAAAAAAAAATGTCACCCATTTTACTAAAATATATCATCTACCCCAGGAAGCAATTCTACATATTTTGTCAATATATTATTCACATCTGTAGCAAACAAAATTACCATACTGCATACATCACCCAGCAAAATAAATGAGTTTTTTGTATAATAGACCAGCAATAATGTGAGCACACAGATGTGAAAAAAAAAAACACACCTATACTTGCATTGTTAGGATGTCACTCTCAGAAAACTTCAAGAGGACATTAGGACTGATGAGATGGCTGGGTGGGTAAAGGCTCTTGCAACTGGCATGATGACCTGAGTTCAACCCCAGAACCCAGCTGGTGGTAGGAAAAGAGAATTGGATGCAGTACATTGTCCTCTGTCTCACTTCCATGTAGGTGCCACAGCACACGCATCCTCTCCCAAGTAAATAAATAAATGGGAAAAACAAGAGAATGTTATATCAGGAAAGCAAAAGCATCAGAATCAACATTACTGAGGAGATTTTAGCAGCAAAGTCTAAAAAGCAGAGAAATGTCATATGGGTCACAAGAGAACAACATGACAAATAAAATTTTCAAACTGAAGTCTGCTTGTCTTGGACATTTGGCAAATGGAAAACATTAAACAAGTTTTTTTTTTTAATACTGATACTTTATATTTTTGAGGATATACAATCATCATAAACATCAAAACAATTCCATTTAAATTTTTATTTTCCTTCATCCTTATAGTAACAGAAAAACTAAGCAGGAAAAAAACATATTTGCCAAAAATAGATCATTTATTCTTGCCTAAGTTCCAGCATGAAATATCAGTACTATAGAAAACGAGTAACACACAAGTTATACGTGTTGAAGATCTGGTCAAGAATAAGCAGCTGCTAACCATTCAAGCTGACACCATAACTGAAAATACCCAACTTACCCAATTCTGAATATTCTCATCTACAACAAAAGCCGCAGAATGCCAGCTGTCATTGTCTCAGCAAGAGATTGTATTGCTTTTTCTCCTGCCGAGCCCATATGTCTCCTCTGCCTCCCTTAGGTGTTTATACAAGCCAACCAGCCTTCCTTACAGTTCTCCCAGCTGTCTATGGGGTGGAATTCTTATGAACATTCCTACCTAACTTACATGTACTTAAGTGAAAGTAAGTTAAAATTATCCCTAATTTGGGCATTATACCCTACCTTCTTGATTCTAAAAATAATATAAAAAGGATTCTATCGCAGGGAAGAACTTACTGCACACTACACAGTAGCTTCAGCCCTGGGGATGACACACAAACAAACTGGGATGGGAATGTCATCTCCAGGCAGGAAATGCAACAGTTCTCTTCTCTGTCCCTAGGAGTGCAGGGTGTCAAAGCCACACAAAATTCTTTTTTCCTCTCAAATATCTTCATGGGCGTCATCTTCTCAGTGAGAGTATGATTTTATTTTCAAGGTGTATGGATAATTTCTATAGACTACAATTCCAGATTTTCTACTGACATGTTATTAAAAGAAACTAAGGAGGAAAGAAAATTTAAATGTCTAAATTTCCTTTGCAAACAAAAGCATTGCAGATAGGAGGGAAGTGCAGGGTTGGTTTCTTTGGTCAGCTTGTTTTGTTTGTCAGATGGTATGCTATTTAAAGTTGAATATATATAATATAATAATATATATATATATATATATATATATTTGGTTTTTCGAGACAGGGTTTCTCTGTGTAGCTTTGGAGCCTATCCTGGCACTCGCTCTGAAGACCAGGCTGGCCTCGAACTCACAGAGATCTGCCTGCCTCTGCCCCCCGAGTGCTGGGATTAAAGGCATGCACCACCAACACCCGGCTTAAAGTTGAATATTTTTAAAGTGCAAATGTACACATTTCATTTTCTGAGAAAATTTTTACTTTGCAAATATTCTCCAATATATAAAATGAATATCAATTTTGTTTTAAATTAATTTCAAAATCCAAATGGCTCAATTCACATCTTACACCAAAGGGGAGAAAAGCGAGTAATCTTCTTTGTTGCATTTAGACTGGCCTTTCCTAATCAAACTCATCATCAATCAATTGTTCAGATGGTTGTTATGAGTTGGAAAATATTCACTCCAACAAGAATCGATATTTAAGAGCACAAGGACCATGGGAATGATCTTTCTCATTTTCTCATTCCCTCAAGCAATATTGAAAAAGTAGTCCCAGATATCAGAAAAACCGAACTGACACACTCTGATCTGACAAAGCAAGCTGCTGACAGGAAGTAGTTCAGAAAGCCCTAGATTACTATCTCCACAACAGCAACCCTAACACATAAGCCAGAAGAACCCCCTCAGTTACCACCTTATTTTTCTCTCACTTAAAAGGAAACAGAAGGCCCCTGAAGTGAGTTCCCTAAAACAATTACCTCCCACCACCACAAATGCTTTTGAAACTGAAAAACAAAAGAGGAAAACGAAAACATGCCAAGATGCCAGTGAATACCAGGTGAATGAAAATAGAGCATGCTAAGTGAAGACCACTAACTTCATTACAAATAGATGGCACCAGAATCACCCAGAAAATTTCTTAAATTTGGCCTCAACTCTCACCCCCGTAGACTAAGAAAAGCAGGTAGCTAGTTGAACGGAGCATAGATGAAGGAAGGTGAAGACAAATGTTTCTGTCCCACCAGGTCCTGCCATCCTTGGGCCCCAAATAAACACACGGATGATATATTAATTATAAAATTGTTGGCTATCTCTCTCTTAATTATTAACCCATAACTACTAATCTATGTATTTCTACATGGACTTATCTTACCAGAGAACACCTGGCATATCCTATCTTCCCAGTATCTACATGGTGTCTCCTCCACCTGTCTCTCCCCAGCATTCTCCTTGTCTCCTAGCCCCACCTATCTTCCTGTCTCTATTGGCCAATCAGTGTTTTATTCACCAACCAATATGAGAAACATATATACAGAAGAACATCCCCCAACAGGATGACTTCCAGAAATGAGTGCAGTAGAACTGATCTGATAAACCTGCTCTGATAGAGCAACAATTTGGAACCAGTAACATTTCCCAATGAACAGGTAGGGTGAGTAACTTGGTAGTCAACTTGATTGGATCTAGAATCAGCAAAGAGGCAGGTCTCTGGGCAGATCTGTAAGGGTAGTTCCTAGAAAAGCTAAATGACTCTACCCCAAAATGCATGGCACCTTCTGGCCCCAACCTAGATGTAAAGAGATGCAAGGGAAAAGCTCTTGCTTTTCACCTGCTAGCCTTCATACCCTGGTAAGTGCATCACTCTGTTGCTGCTGCTACTGCTGCTGCTGTTGCTCCTTTACTTACAGAGTAACCCGTATTCTTCAGCCTTCCAGTGTGGGTGGGAGACCAGCGGATCTCCGGGAGTTTTCCAGGTCTTCTCAGCAGATTGGGACTGCTGAGGCATTCATCTCATAGGCTGACAGCTAAGTTCTCAGCTTCTCTGTTGTCCAGACAGCCATTGCTGGGTTACCCAGTGTATCAAGTAAGCCAGCAAATAAATTCCCTTTGTAATATATATACTTATTATACTGGTTCTGTTCCTCTAAAGAACCCAGGCTAATACAGTATCTAAACACCACCCATCTTCATGTAATGCACTTTCTTGACCCACAATCTCCTGCTGGTTTTCCCCTGCTACACCCCTCAGTTCTATTGGTGTGAAGCTTGAAAAACCATTAACCTAATCATCTTTCTCATGTGTCCATTTGGCCCGAAGGAAGACTCCTAGTGTTTGACTTCTACCACCTTACAGAATAAAGCTTAACCAATTGCTTACACATGTCTCTTTGCCAGAGACAACACACACCTCTTATCTCTCGTCTACTTTAAATCTTAGCCAGCATTCTAAAGTATAAGTCCTGTGTACTTTGTGTTACATAATCTTTAGAGTAATTATATTTAAAACATTTGTTTGTAGCCACAACTGTGGATTGTTCGAATAGACATTTGATAAACAGCCTTTCTTCAAATATTAAGAATAGCATAGTATCTAATTATGTTATATTTTCACAGAAAGATCTTGTATTTGAATATTTGGGTTTAATGGTTTATGCAAATTTCAAACATGACATCCACTTTTTATTTTTTATTAGCTAAAACAGCAAATTGTTGCTAAGTCCATTGACTTTTTTGCACAGGAACTGAGCTCTCTCCCAAGAGTTTTCCTTCAAAATACCAAAAGAGAGGTAAATACTGTTAGTTCTATTAAATGTGTCTTAATTACTTTTCATTTCATTTTATTACGTTATGTGTGATGTGTATGAGCAAGGTCATGCATGCTGTGGTGTACATGTTGAAAAGACAATTTGTGGAAGATGGTTCCCCCTCTTGTACTTATACACGGGCTCAGGGGTGTGAACTCAGGTCATCATGCTTGTGCCATCAACAAGTATCTTACTGCTGAGCCATCTCTTTGACCCTCTTCTTAATGCCCTGTTTTACTTTGAGAAGTAAATACGACTTACAGTAAAATATTCATAGCCACAATTCACAGTGAATGTTGAGGGCAAAACCTGAGTTTATCTTTTTGCAGAAAAAGAGAGAGGAAAAAAATCCAACAGTGTGACTTTGAGGAAGGCACATAATTTCTCTAAGGCCTCACTGAAAGCCATCTCTTCATCTCCTTTAAGGAACAGACATGAGCTACATTTACCAGTGCTCCTGCTAACTAAATATGGCCATGTGGATAGATTCTAATCAATAGAATGTGAGCAACAGTGCTGTGTGCTTTGCATACTTTTCCCAAGAAAAACTTGAGCACATGTGCCTCTGTGTTCTCTCTTCTGTCTGCTAGAATGGAGATGACTCTCTGGAAGACTTTCACAGTCCTCATTGCTGAACAAAAACCATGTGCCTTCCAACAAATTCTCAGCCTCCTTTCTTCTTTTCAAAGACACCAAAAACTGCCTAGACAACTCTGGCTCTGCCATTGTTGGTACCACTAATGCAAATCCTAAGACATCTGGATCATCAGGGACATACTATGCCTGTATGCCTTCCTAACTACTCTGGGACATTTTTGTCCCATTTGCATGAAGCACCACACTTACCTGCAGGAAGAGATCTTTGTGCTGAGTCAGAGCTATGTAGAACGAAAGTTAACCTCATTCCAGTTACTGACTTCAAATTATCAGAGGTAAAACATCAATTATCTCTGTGTGAGTATGTGTACATGGTTTGTATGTCTGTGTACATGATGGGGGCTGTGCACATGCCATAGCATGCATGAGGAAATAAGAGGACTTCTTTGTGAACTTAGTTCTCTCCTTTCTCCTTTGTGTTGTGGAGATTGAATTCATTTGCCCATTTTGTGCAGCAAGGACCTTGACCCTCTGAGACATCTCACTAACCAGTGACTTTTGTAATCCACTTATACGTCATTTCATAATGTCTTACTTTGTCCCTTAAGCCTCTACTAGGGATAACTTTAAAGAGATCTTTTGGAGAGAAATTCTATACATGTAATTCTTCAAATTTAAATCCCATTTCAAAGCCAAATTTGCTTTCTTCGTGAACACTATCACCTTAGCTACTGAAATGGCTCTGTGCCTGAAGAACCGTCTGCTAAGCTCCTTGTCTTCTCTTGTGTCTGGAATTGCCCAAGGGAGAGTTCCTTCCGAGTCCAGCTGCCCTCTGTGCTTTCTCTGTCTACTGATTTTAATGTTCTTTGTTACTCTGCTTTTGTCTGCTTTTGATTTTAGATTTCTAGCCTACTTGTTAAGAGTATGATAAGAGTATGATCTACTTCTGCTCCAGAGTAGAGACATACCATATGATGCACCCACACCATAAATAGGAGCACGTCACAACACAGCTTATATTATTTTCTATGAGTTATGGAGAGAAACAATGCTTCACAGTGCCATAATAGAGAATATATTTTTCTGGTTACTCAGAATATTTGAAGTAGAAAAAATGTGATAATTCTAGGCATATAGCTTTTAAAACTTGAGGTTTCAGTGAGCAAAAAATTTTCCCTCTTCTGAGAAGGGATTTAGCTTAATTAAAAAGAACAAGCCATAACTGTTTGTGCTATGACCAACCTTACCAAGGTCCCATCTCTAAGGGACATAGAGCATCCTTTGCCCTCTGTTTATCCTGGTCCTACTAATGAATTTTACTTCTTATTTATTTGTTGGTAGTAGTAGTATGGGGTAGGTGTGTGTGTGTAGGAATGCATGTGACAAATGCATTGTTGTGTGATCAGAGAACAACTTCAGGACCCCTTCCATAGTGGATGATGATGACAACAACGATTCACATCTTGAAATTACTTCTTTCCAATTTTGAGATTATCATTGTCATTTCCCCTTGCCTTTTCTCCCTCTAAATCTTCCGTCTCCCTTACTCTTTCAAATTCATTTCCTCTTTTTCATAATTGTCACCCACACATACATACATACATGACACCTTCTACTACCTCAGGGAGGAGGCATACAGGTCATTTCCACCTCAGGGGTCTCTGAATCCTAGCCTTTCTCAGTGTCATGCTTATTCTAAATTCATTTTCCATCAACACTTATTACATATATAATTTGGGGAAAATAATACAAACTTTCTAAGGTTCAGCCTTTTACCACAGAGGTATTTCTACTGCCACAAATTGTCTAGAGGATCAAATACAATGATGTATTTAGAGTATTCTAACATATGACCTATCAGATGGTACACAATTAGTGAGGCAGTATATGTCATTCCCTTCCCTTTTCTGATTTCCACCTTTCTACAGATAATTGAAAGCGAGTCAGAGCTAAACATGACTGCAGGCTCTTAGCCCAACCATGGAAGGCTGAGCTGGGTCCAAGGAAGGGTAAGTCTCCCGCCTCCCAGGATCCTGAAGACAATCAGACACATAGGGGAGTCTAGTCAAGCAGGAAATCATCTATTGCCCCACAACAAGCATCTTTTAAAGCAAAAAACTGTGGGGGGGGAGGGAGGACAGCCAGCCAATGGTTTTAAAAGTCAGCCTATCATGTGCCTAGGCGCCCTATGCTTTACCTTGAGCCCTTCATGCAGTGACCTCATCTGGTTCGATCTTGGCAATCAATCACCCTTTTTTTAAACATCTCAGGACTTGCGTTCCTGACTTCCCCTCGGCACCATCTTTAACTGGCTCACGTGCCCTTCACATGACCAGGAAAAATAGATCATATCCAACTGCAGGTAACAAAGTTAAGCTGTTCTCACCATTTGTGCATACATTATCAAACAGGACAAAGGCCTACTGTATGAGTAAGCTGGACCACTTAAAAATCTCTGCTTTGGAGGCAGGCTGATCTCTGTGAGTTCAAGGCCAGCCTGGTCTCCAGAGCGAGTGCCAAGATAGGCTCCAAAGCTACACAGACAACCTGTCTTGAAAAACCAAAAAAAAAAAAATCTCTGCTTTGATAATTCCAGTGTTTTTGTTGTAAAATCAAGTCCTACATTAGTGAGTTTGCCTTTCTTACTTCTATATCCTTTTAAGATCATTAGAATTTCTGTATCCATTCATCAAAGTCAAAGCAGAACCCAAGGAAGTTGAAAACAAACTGTACCCCAAGATACTTTCTCTTTATTGACTACCAAATACTGAAATGACACAAGTGTTAGACCCCCAGAAAACTCAGGCCTCCGGAGTCTCAGCCCAGGACCGCAGTCACTGCAATCACCAGGCAGATTCAAAAGCTTGATGCAAACAGCATGAGGCTTTATTGTTGTTTAATGAGCTAACCCCATGTTAGCTCAGGTCTTTCACCCACCAGCCATGACTGATGGCTAGCAAAAGACAGTTTGAAGGGGCTGCATGGAGATCCTGTAGGGCAGCGTAAGGGGAGTGTCTAGGGGTACGCACAGGCCCGGGATTGGTGTGCCTCCAGGCTTGGAGGGCTTGCCCTGTGTTGATTGGCCGATTGGTTGTTATGGACCATAGGCCCTCCCAGGGTGGTTACTATGCTCTGTGCATCATTGCTGTGTGCTTGTCGGTAAAGCACACCCAGAGCTGGAAAGTATACCACCACCAGCTAACTTCTGATTGGTTCCTTGCCACAAGGCAGGCACCTAACCTCTAGTGACCAAGGCAAGGTCAGAAAAGCACGTGTTTCTGTCATGGCTGCCGAAAGGGGCAGGCATCTGACCTTAGTGACTTAGACAAGGTCAGACAAATACGTGTTTGGCTGTTATGGCTGCCGAAATGGGAAGCTGGTTCCTTCAACAAGAAGTTAATTTTGTCAAATAATATGGATGTGAGCAACATTACAAGCATTCTCTAACCATATCAAAACACGTATTTTACTCTTTGTTTTTAGACGTCTCTAGGTTCCTTGGCCCAGTTCTCATAGGTTCCCACTTGAATCCATCAAAACACACAGAAGCCACTGTTTAGACCAAAAACAAACTATTTGGGATCTTTTAGCATTTAAGGTAAAAGGAGTTATGTATACCTGTAGGTAAAGGAATTAGTCACATATTTTTGTATATTTTTTCTCTGATTTCATTTGCCATAGATATGTCAAACTCAGTGTCTATGTCATGCTGTATATGTGCATGCTTGTACATGTGTTTCTAACTCTAAAGTAGAATCATCTCATTACATCATCATACCACCTTCTTTAAAACTGTAAAGACTTTACAGTGTACGATCCCAACTCTAATAGGCCAACAGTGCTAAGGGAATGTGTGTCTTACCTACTTATTATAGCTCATGCCCTTTGGCCTCCCACTCTAACATAAGGATCCAAAATGTGTGAAGTAAACAAAAGTCAAAGAGCTAGCTTTTTTTTTTTTTAATCTAGGGGACTGTATCTTTTTCAATTTAGTTCATAGCAAGAAGCACCCATTGAGTTCTTATAATGTACAAGACAGAGTGTTAGGGGCTATAATTAATGTATCAGGTTAAACATGGTACTAGTTAATTCAAGTTTAGAAAATTAAGCTCCAGAATGATTCAATTAGGACAGTGTTATTATCTTATCACAACATGCTTATCTAATCCTAGAACTTCGAAATTAAAGATATCCATTCCTCAGAGGAAAAGGAAGCTAAGCAAGAACACAAGCCCATTAGAAATTTCTATCACAATCTCCTCAGACCCCATATCCAATAGAAAAACTCAGGTTGTGAATTAAGTGCCTATAATTCTGAGCTTTTTAAGGCATTATCAGCTTTAAAGTGTTTGTCTCGTTAACACATTTTCACCATGGCCCACATGACACAACCTCTCGGATCTTCTTTCCTAACCCCTAAAAGGTAGTTGATGTTCTAGTTCTGTGTTTTACTTACTCTTATTCCAATGCTTTATAAACCTTACTTGTCTCAGAGCCTCTGCTAACAAATGTCATATATAAATACCACTTATTATTATTTTATTGTTATTTTATAATTAATATTTTAATATTATTTTATTATTAATTCTGGGATCAAACTCTAGGCTTCGTACATGCTAAGCAAGTGTTATGTCACTGAGCCTCATCCCAACAAGATATTTTCCCCCATTAGAATTTTAACACCAAGTAGATACCTTAGAATGTGGAGCAAACATTTTGAGCTATATTGAACTGCTTCAAGTTTTTCTATAATTTCTTCAGATAGAAAGAACTAGTGTGCAGGCGAGATGGATCAGAAGGTTAAAGTGCCTGTCTCCAAGCCCGATGGCCTGAGTTCTAATCTGTGGAGTCACAAAGTGAAAGCAGAGAACCACCTTCCAGGTGTTGTCTGGCCACCGGGAGTTAACAGTGGCACACATACATATACAAAGGCTCACAGAAACACACATACACACAAATAAACAAAGAACAACTAGCCTCTTTCCTGTAACTGACGGGCTGCACCAATTTGAGGTGCTTGTGATTTGGTGATAAGTTCCCAGAAAGGCAATGTGACTTGGTCCAGGCCTCAGAAGCACCAGTATATGTTCACTTTCAAAAATAACAAGTTCGATAAGAGTGTTCAGACCAAGAAAATTAATGCAAAACTTCATGATGGAGTATGTCAGCGCTGCAAAGAAGTTCTTGAGTGGTATGTAAAATACAGCAAGTACAAACCACTGTCAAAACCTAAGAAGTGTATTAAATATTTGCAAAAGACAGTGAAGGACTCTTACCACATTGTGTGTAGACCATGTGCCTGTGAACTTGAAGTTTGTGCAAAATGTGGGAAGAAAGAAGACATCATTATTCCATTTAATAAAGAACCCAAAACTTCAGTAAATACTGAAAATCAAGGTTCCAACCACAGAAGCTGCAAAGGGAAGGAAGACAGTGAGGAGGATCTAGATACTGGCACTGACTTGGATGACAAAGATGGAGACTCTTAGGTGGCCTGACAGCACAGACTCAGCTGCAGAGGGCTCAGTGAACATACTGACGTCCTAGTGAGGCGGTCAGAAAGGGCTCTTCAAAATAGGGAGAGCCGACACATGAGCAATGTAAGTTTTTTATAACTTTTGAACAACAGAAACTTTCAGGTTTTCACAATAAAACTTAAGCTGCTGAGAGAGAGAGAGAGAGAGAGAGAGAGAGAGAGAGAGAGAGAGAGAGAGAGGAGAGAGAGAACAACTAGGACTGTACAACTGAGCTCTGAGTTTTTAGTGACTTCTTCCTCCAGTTCTCTGCTAAGCCTACAGATGTGTGTTTGCAGTTATGAAATCAAAACTACAGAGGGGGTTTCTAAAGCCATCTTCTTTTCACTAACATTGCCTTAAATAGAAGTGTTTAAATAGAAGTGTTTTGCTTTTTCCTTTTCTTTTGCAACACTGGAAAGGCAGTTGAAGATTCTTCAGCAACTGCCAAGTCCTAAGTACATATCAACGCCTATTAGGGTGAGAGTGCAGTTGATTGTCAACATCTAGGGATTCCATGTTGATGAATTAGCCCACTTACTAAAATTTATCTGTAACCCCTAACAAGAGACTTCTGAATTCCTATTTCCACTGTATGTGTACTATCTAGTGTGTTTTCTTTTCCAAAGTGCATTTGTACTGTATAATGTAAAGTAAGAATAATATAAACTATCAAAGTGTGAAGAGTTGAGTTCTATATGTAGAAAATATTTTTCAATAAAATTCCCAGACTAATCATTCCACCACGTTATTTGCATATGAAAAGGTGACATATATTTCATGTGTCCTATATATTTCTGAAGCTATATCACTCATTCTCTTTCTCTGCATATTATTCCAGAACAATCACCTCAATTATTCTGTTAATAAAAATGTATTTAAAGCTAGGAGAATAGAGATATAATTTTGATTTTTATTTCCCCGAAGGTTTTTCATTTCTTTTCATTCTCCACCTTGAATTCCAGTTACAATTATATAAATATAGCCAGAAGACTTGGGTAAAATTCCCAGCATAAAATAATAAGACATATTCAAAACAATAAACTAAGAAGTATTGATTTTCAGGGACTAGAGAGATGGCTCAGGGGTTAAGAACACTGGCTGTTCTTCCAGAGAACCAGGGTTCAATTCCCAGCACCCACATGGCTGCTCCCACCTATCTGTAACTCCAGTTCCAGGGAATCTGGCACCCTGGCACAGACATACATGCAGTCAAAACACCAATGAACATAAAATAAAAATTATATAAGAGAAAAAAAAAGTATTGATTTTCCCTATATAAACACATTTTAACCTAATAAATAATTGGGGTTTTGTTGATGATGAGGGTCTTCAAAATAACATTTAATTAGCTATTTGTAAAGAATAAATGAAAAGGAAGGAAGCAGATAAGACTAACTGCAGATATCACCTTTACCTCTGGCTCTGCAGCAGACCAACTGCTGTGCTCCGCCCCCACCCCACACACCCATCTCCAGTGGTTCACCAAGATCTTCTCTTTCAACCTTCCTGCCCACACTTATCCTCTCATCCTATTCCCCATTCCAATGGTCATTCCCAGGGAACCTTCTGGGCACAGAGGCCAGGAAAGCAGATGTTTCCAGAATCCTTCTGGAATAAGGGCTCTTACACTGGTGAGAATAGAGAGAGGTGATGTCATCAGTGGACCTAAGCCAGAATCTCTCCAGAGAGGCTTCAATGCTGCATCTAGTTTGTATTCTCATTTCATACTCTAAAACCACAAGGTAGGTCATGCAAGCAAGTAAGTGTTTACAGAAGCCTACATGGCAGTTGTTCAGGGCAATGGCCCATTGTTTCATCTATTTCCCCAGGTCACTCTGTTCCAGGTAGCAAGTGAAGTCATGGTTGGCAAACAGGCAGTACAAGTAATGCTTTCAGTAAGCCACTAAGTAAGTCAACCAAGCAATGTCTAATATTCTTTTCTACACCTTACTCTGCTTTACAAGTAGGATAACTACAGATCTTCACCTCTCCCTCTTCTCCTCCAAATCCAATCCCCAGTCTAATCTCCAGCTCTGCATTTCCCTCTGCCCCCATCACCAGTGGATCATGCCAATGTTCTGCAACCTTCCTCCCCACTTAGCCCATTGTCAAAACCTCCAACTCCAGCAGGCATTCCCTGGAAACCCGCCATCCTCGCCTATTGCCTATTGGAGAAACGAGTAGGGCAGCAAAACAGGTAGGTGAGCTCGCTACAGCTCTTTGCCCTCCTCTCCAAGTCCAGTGCCACAGTCTTATACAAGCTATGTAGCAGACCACCTGCTGTGGTTCTCCTCACTCTCTGCCCCCCATTCCCAGGGAACTAAACAGATCCTAGTAGAACACAACTTTCCTTCCTCCTGTGGGCCCCCTCAGCCCAATCCTACTAGCCTACCCACATTCCTAAGTATCCGTTCCCAATAACAATAGAAACACATTTTACAGGGAACACCCAGTGGCCACAACTAGCAGACTCCCAGAAGCATTCCCTACCAGTCCACACAGTCACCATACTCTCCCTAAGAATCACAAAGGGCAACAGAACCAGGGAACAAAACACCCACCCAACAAAGACAAGGCCATATATCAGCACCTAGAATTACAATCTTACCAAACCCAGATGCCTAGACAACAGCTTAAAATCACAGTCAATAAAAACCAGGACAGTATGTCTTGACTAGAGCCCAGCCACCCTACTACAGTAGGCCCTGAGAAATGCAACATAGCTGAAGCACAAGACAGAGACCTTAAAATAGGCTCTATGAATATGTTAGAGGGCCCTAAAGAGGAAATGAATAAATCCCTAAAAGAAGTCTATGAAAACACAAGCACACAGTGAAAGGAAATGAAGAAAACAGGTCAAGATCTGAAAGTGGAAATAGAATCAACCAAGAAAACCCAAGCGGAGGGAAATTTGGAAATGAAAAATTTAGGAATTCAAGCTTGTACCTCAGAGGCAAGCCTCACCAACAGAATACAAGAGATGGAAGAGAGAATCTCAGACATTGAAAACAAGATAGAAGAAACGGATACCTCAGTCAAAGAAAATGTTAAATCCGAAAACATCTAGGCACAAAACATCTAGGAAATCTGGACACTATGAAAAGACCCAATTTAAGAATAGTAGGAATAGAGGAAGGAGAAGAAACCTGGGCCAAAGGCTCGGAAATATTTTCAGCAAAATTATAGAAGAAAAATTTCCCAATGTAAAGAAGGTAGTGCCTATCAAGGTACAAAAAGCATACAGAACACATAATAGACCAGAAAAGAAATTCCCTATGACACATAATAAGTAAAACACTAAACATGCAGAACAAGAAAGAATATTAATAACTGCAAGGGAAAGGTACCAAATAATATGCAAAGGAAGACCTACTAGAGTTACACCTGACTTTTCAGTGGAGACGCTAAAAGCCAGAAGGACCTGGACAGGTGTTCTAAAGAACATCAAATGAAGCTTTATTACCAGGAATGCATTACAACCAATTGAGTTGTTGACCAAAAGGGTTCCATGGGAACCTCAAACAAACCAGGCTGTTACTAAGGCTATAGGTTGCTCTCCACAAACTGGCATCAAGGCCCTGTAGTTGAAAATAAGACCTCCAAAACTCACTGAACACGGAGAAGTTGAATTGTTTCCTACCAAAAGCCTTCACCATCACTGGCTTATCTTATTGTCTACTGGAAGGTACTCTACACACTACCAAAGGAGAAACAAAAATAGCATTTCAAAAAAACCCTTCTGTGGTGATACAGTATTCGTGATTTATTAAAGCTTGCCTGAGGATTCAGAAAGCAAAGTCAGCCATAAGCCATAGAAGCCAGGCCCATACCTTTAAACCCAGCAGCCAGAAGCTAATCAGGTGGTGGTAAACACCTTTAATCCTAGGACTCAGGATTAAGGGGTAGACAATCTCTCTGAGTTTAAGTCCACACAGGAATACACAAGATTAAATCAGTCTAAAAGAGCAATGGATCACATGTCTTTAATCCCAGCACTAGAGGGTTCTAAAAGATAGAAGAAACAGGGTCTTCAATATTCAGTAGGAGGCATTCATTCTTCAGCCACACTGAAGATAGGAGCATTCATTCTCCAGCCACACTAAGAGGAGGCAATAGTCTGAGGCTTGGTGAGAGCTCTCGGAGACAGGTTCAGCCCTTTCTGCCTGAGGTAGAGGTAAGAAGCTAGTGGCCAGTTGCTTTGCTTTTCTAATAATCAGCTTGAAGTTTGAACCCAAATATCAAGTCTCTAGGTCTTTTATTTATCATGTTATACCCTTCAATTTACAACGGAGTCCTGTCAGCAAGATACACTAGTACAATAGTGACACAAAGCACTTGATGGAGTAACCATCCAATATCTGATTTGATTTATTCTATGAGATGGAACCCATGCCCAACACCACTTGGATGACTGACAGCCTAAGACTAGACAGCCCAGACACCTAGGAAAGAAACAAAACTGTTCTACAAACAGTTACTTACTTACTTACTGTTCTACAAAAGGAATGTAGCAATAAAATGACTCCTAATGACATTCTGCTATGCTCACTTGCATTGTTCAGCCTTCATCAGAGAAGCCTCCTCCTGCTGTTGGTTGTTTCACTCTTAGCTCTTTTGCTCTTTGCTCTTTTGGAGGGCCCATCACGCAGCTCCCAAATAAATCACACATGGAGACTTATTCGTAATTATTAATGCCCAGCCTTAGCTTGGCTTGCTTCTTGCCAGCTTTTCTTAAATTATCCCATCTTCCTTTGGCCTCAGGGCTTTTGTCTTTCTCTATTTCTATATTCCTTTTCTTTCCTTCTTACTCCATGTCTGGCTGTGTAACCGGGTGGCTGGCCCCGAATTACTCCTCCTTCTTCTCTTGTTCCTCTATCCTCAGTCTTCTTCTGGTATTTATCCTCTCTGCCTGCCAGCCCCACCTCTTCCTCTCTCCTGCCTGGCCATTCAGTGCTTCATTAGACCATCAGGTGTTTTAGACAGGCTCAGTGACACAGCTTCGCAGAGTTAAACAAATGCAACATAAGCAAAAGTAACACACCTTAAAATAATATTCCCCAACATCCTTTTGCAGCCAATGATAACAAACACAGAGATCCACAGTTAGACAATATGCAGGGGTGTCTCCAGCAAATCCCTATCTCCATGGCTCAGGGAGCTCTGCAGAAGTGTAAGAGTCAGAAGGGACGAAAGGCACCAAGGAAAAAAAACGCCTTCTAAACTCAATAAGGTGGAGGCATGTACTCACGGAGACTGAGATATCATGCACAGAGCCTACATGGGTCTGCACCAGATGGGGTCCTAGAGATGAAAAGAGAAGTGGACATAAGTACCAATCTTTTTCTTTTGAGCCATCAACCAGCTTGAAAATCATGACACTGAGACTTATTAATTAGGAATGATCAGCCTAGTTTAGACTCATTTCTGGCTAGCTCTTTTAACTTAAATTCTCTTTATCTACATTTTGCCTCAGCTTTTTACCTTCTTTCTGCTGTCTGTATATCTTACTTTCCTGCTGTCTCTATGTCTGGCTGGCTGGTGGCTGCCTTGCTTCTGGCCCCCTGGAGTGTCTCTCTTCTTCTTTCTGTCTCCTGGCTAGAGTTCTCATTCTATTTATTCTCTCTGCCCACCAGCCTCACCTGTCTCTTTCTGCCTAGCTATCAGACATTCAGGTCTTTGGTAGACCAGTCAGGTGCCTTAGGCAGGCAAGGTGAAACAAATGCAACACATCTTTACACAATTAAACAAATTCAGCAAAAACAAATGTAACACATCCCTATATTATCAAACAAGTGCAGCATAAACAAATGTAATACACCTTCACATAGTTAAAGTAATATTCCAAAGCTTAAAGAAATGTAACACATCTTTACATAGTTAGTATTCCACAACAGACATATATGCCCCATTCTTAACCACAAAGCTATCTCCAATTGATAACCACTTGCAAATGAAAATTTAGTTTTCTTCAAGTGAGTCCTTTTGGGGAAACAAACTACTCTTAAGAGCAGGCCCTGTGCCCAGCTGTAGATGGCCAATAGAAATTTAACTCAAGCGCATCTTTGGAAATTCCTTGTCTCATAATGTCACGCCAGGGCCTTTTCCTTTTTTAATATTACCTTTCTCATTTTTTATTTATTCATTTATTCATTTTTACCCTATAGGTCCTTTGCATATATATTATGGCTTTAAGTTTTCTGATATTATAGGATTCCTGAATGTACAAAGAATGTGTCTCTGAGTCTATATCTGTTTGTTGTTATCTTTTCTTGGGTGCTTTTCCTTTTGTTTTGTTTTGTCCTGTCCTGTTCCAATATGTTTGCTTTTGTTTTACTTGTTTTCATTTTATCTTATTATTATTCCTTAGATGCCTGTTTGTTTTCTAATGAGAAACAGAAAGGGTGTGGGTCCTGATAGCAGGAGAAGAGAAAAGGAACGGGGAGGAGTAGAGGAAAGGAAAATCTTAATCAGAATACATTGTATGGGGGGAAAATCTACTTTCAATAAAGGAAAATTACCCAGCACTCTGCTATGAATCAGTTAAGAATTCATACAGTGATCATAGAATCACAGCAGTGTGTTTTAATTCATGAAACCATTGTGGAATTATACATCTCTAAGATGCTAGCTTTATACTTGTCAAATCAGAGGCCAAAGGATGGATGATTGCAAAGCTCCAAATATCCTGTCACTTACCTGTTATTTTCAGAACAAAGAATAGCAGTGAAAGCTATAACAAGAAAGGTAACAGTTTTCTTCCATTTAATTTAAAATGTATCACATTATTTTTAATCCTCTTGATTAGAAATATCCTCTTGTGAATAACAGAAAGAGAGGAAAGAATAAATCTTCAAGTTACAGTTTGTTGAGGTGGCTAATTGTTTGCCTGCATATATATTGGCTTTAATCATTTAGCCTCAGGTATCATCATAGCCCCAACTTTGGCATTTTTAAGAAAGCAAAGGCATGATTTTTAAGGCATACTGTAATAAGTCTGAACCCCAAACAGACCTAAAAATTATACATAAGAAAGTGAAATTTGATTGACATCAGACTTTAAAGCTGAAGAAAAGCAGCCTAAAATGCCATGAGAAACAGCATCAAGAAAAAAAAAAAAAAAAAAAAAAAAAGGCCAAGACTCAGGTAAATGTTAGAAAGGAAAAAATTTTTGTTGTTTTTGTTGTTGTTTTGTTTCTTTAGGATAGGCTCTCTTTATGGGCTACATAATTTGCCACACAAGTACTGGGATTATAAGCCTATGCCATCACAACTGGGTCCAGAAGGGTGAATTTTAAAAACTGAGTCCAGCAATCCTTTGCCATGATTTCACCTGCTCATACTCCATTATACTGACCAGCTACCAAAGCCATAACTAGAAATCCTTCTCATAGGTTTTGCAGATATTGTGAGCACACATACATTCTGATTATTTGCTTGTTACCCTTTAGAGCAACTCTAGAGGACAATTAGAATTCTGGCAGCTGAGAGAGAATATGACTATGGTAATTTGAACAGAATTGGCCCCCATGAGCTCATAGGGAATGGCACTATTAGGAGGTGTGGCTTTGTTGGAGTGGGTATGGCCTTGTTAGAGAAATGTGTCACTCTGGGAGTAGGATTTAAGGTTTCTTATGCCCAGTGTCTCAGTAGATTTCCTGTAGCCTGAAAAGATGTAGTACTCTTAGCTATTACTCCAGCGTCACATTTGCCTGCATACTGCCATGCTTCCCACCATGATGGTAATGGACTGAACCTCTGAAACTGCAAGTGAGCCACCCCAATTAAACGTTTTTATTTACAGGGGTTGCCATGGTCATGGTGTCTCTTCACAGCAATAGAAACCCTAACTGAAACAATGACCAAAGTCAATTGCTACCTAAATAACCTTAATTGGAAATTACTGCCAGGAATTATTATTAAAGCCATTGTTACTAATAAAGTACAACTTCTTTCATGTCTCAGATCCTGGAAATAAAGCAATTAAAATTAAATTATTTGTTAGGTGTGTTCCAGCACTTCAGAGTCTAAATCGTGAGGAATGTCAGAAGTTCAAGGCCAGCCTGGCTTACTGTTAATCCCAAAGACGGAAGGAGAAAGACCACTGACCTAAATCACTATGGCCAAATTAATTAAAGCAAGCTTTTTTATTCGTGTACACCAGCTGCCTTCCCCTAAGGTAGGGTTTTAGAGTTCAACATTGGATGTGAAGAAGACAGGCTTTTATAGCTCAGCAGCAGGGGGTTTCCAAGTGGGGGATTTGGTGGGCAAGATAGGCGGAGTTACAAAAACAGAACATAAGCATAACAAGTTCCGTCTCAGCAACCTCCTGAAACAAAGACAAGATTGCAAGGTAGCAATAGCTAGTCATGACAAGGTAGCTGTAACAACATTTTTGAAAGAAAGGTAGGGTTGTAAGGTGGTTATTTACTTTTTGAAACAAGTATCAGATCCTTTCTTTCACAGGGAGCAAGTAGGAAGAATGTGAAAGTCCTTTCCAGGAAAGTTATGGTTCCTCCTCCCTCCAGCCAGTCCCACTCCTTAAGGGTCCTAAAGAAAGGAAAATCTGTTTCAAGTAGAAGCCCTCACCAATCATACATTCCTCACATTCTTCAGTGATGGACAGTTCCAGCTGTGACAGCTGAAGAGCACTTTAACAACTCAATAACAAGAGCCCAGATCTCTGACAAGCCCTTTCTGCTCCCAAGCCATATCATCTTTTGAACCAAGCTCTACTCCTACATTCAGGCGGATTTCTTTGTAAATGTCTTATTAGAACACACTATTTTCACTATGTTCATTATCAGTTTGGTTCTGGCACTAAATACTACCTGAAAGGATGAAATAAAAGAAAAAGGAGAACACTTAATATTTTATATATGTAATAATTTAAACACCGATTTTTTTCTGTATTTAATATAATTTATCAAGTTGGACTTAAAATATACTTGCAATTTTTCTAGTAATGGTGTAAGTACACTCCATCTGTATATTAAAATATACTCAATACTTTTCCTAATTTAAACTCTTAATGGGTATAATAGTCTCTTGGAATAAAAGGTATCTAATTTCCATTTCACATAGATTTCATGTACTTTAAAGACTGATTGTAGCAGAAAAAATGCAATGTGTGAATGCCTTTGGGACACATTTTCCCCTAGACTTATAAGATCTAAAAATATTCTGATTGTTCAAGTCTAATTAAAGTCTGCAATTGTATTCTGCAAATACAATTGAAACAGCTTCTAATTTTTCTCTTCTACTATTTTCCAATGAGCTGGATGGCTAAACAACACATCAAGTTTTTCTAATAGTAAAAGAACCCCAAACATATTTTCTCCCGATACTTCAAAAAAAATAGCCAATTTTCTCTTTATTCACATATTCCCTCATGAATAATGACTTTATTAGTTTAATATGCATCCACTGACTTGTTTCACCATGTACCTCTGTAGGAATATATTAGCAAGGCAGGATTTCCCTTGAAAATCAGAAAAGGAGAAGATTATAATACTAATAGAATTTTATTATTTATTTGCTTATTACTTTATTTTTTCTGCTGGGGAAATCAAACCTGGGGCCTCATGCATACTAGGCAAGTCCATTCCCACAAAGCTGCCCTCCACATGCCTTTCCTTTGCTCGTTATCTCTGTGACTAGAAGTTCCACATTTCACATTTACAATTTTCCAGAACTCCATACTTCAACCATAATAAAAGGTGACTCAAGAAAGCTGTTTCAGCTCCTTGTACAGTAAAAGGCAACGTAAATTTTTGCCATCTTAAATTTAAAGGAAGGTCTACCTTGCTCATTCAGCTTGAACAGTGAGCTAATAAAACAAAACTATTATAAACTTCAATAAGATGTAATAAAACATTTATTAAATCATGCTTCAAGTAGAATTTTATCCATTTACTAACAAATATTATATGCCTTACTAATCATATTATTAGAACTGCTACTATTTGGCATAGCATAATTTTTTAGCAGTAACAATTCTCAAACATTTTGAGTAAACAGCTGAATTTCTGAACCAGGCATCAATCTGAAAATGGTTCAAAGATCTTCAACAAAACAGACAAGCAAAGAAAAACAAGATAGGTAGCTAGAGAAACTGTTTAGAAGGTAAAGTGCTGGCTCTGTAAGTATGAGGACCTGAATTAAATCCCCACAATACACACACTTAAAAGGTTAAGCATGGTGTTGCCCACTGGTCACCACAGAGCTCCATAGGAAGACACACAGATGCCTAGAACTCACTAGCCAGCTAGATTATGTAGCCTAATTGTTAAATTCCTCAACAAGTATGAGAGCCTGTCTCAAAAAAAAAGAAAAGAAAAGAAAAAGAAAGTAGATGAAGAAAAATGAAGCAGTGAAGAAGCAGACAAACTTGTCTTCAACAGACTGGGACTTCTTTATTGGAACAGTGAGGGGCTCCACAGGATAAAGACTGAGCCCATTTACAGGGGCTGGGGGATACATAGGGAGCTACCAGGAAGTGACAGCTACTTTTTTGTGGTTTGACTAGGAGCAAGGTGGGTTGTTTTCCATACCAGGGCACACTTTTTCTGCAGGTAGAACAGATGGGTCAGGCTGGGGCCAAGCATTTCTTCATGTCAAGGGGCCATTGCCCATTACAGCCTGAAATTCCTCATGACCTGAGGCTATTCCCCAACAGATGACACCTGAGGAGCAACATCTGAGTTTGACCTCTGGCCTCCACACACAGGTACGTACATGTGCAAGTGCACAAATATACAGACAACATATATATGAAAAGAAAAGCAAGAAAAACAAAAAGGCCTATCTTTTCTTTTTTATATGTATGCCACAAAGGCCAGAAAAGGGTATCAGATCCCCAGGAGGCAGGAGGCTGTGAGCCACCTGACATGGGTGCTGGGAACAGAAGTTGGGCCCTCTGGAGGAGCAAAAAATAATTTGAACTATTGATCCATCTCTCCAGCTCCTCGTGTTTTTTGATAATAGAAAAGAGGTCCACATTTATGAAAGGGAAATTGAAAAAATCAAAAATAAATAAGCTATGGCAATAAATAAACATGACATGGCATTTATAACAGGAGAACTGGATGCATTGTCTGGGTTTATTAAAATTGCAACTTCTGTCATCTTTAGATGGATATGCCTAAAATGGTATCAGTAAAAAGTTTCTTAATAATCACTAGAGAACCAATAAATGAATTTTACAGGAAAAAAATGACTCTTATTCTGTGTGTGTGTGTGTGTGTGTGTGTGTGTGTGTGTGTGTGTGTGTGTATTCTGAGTATCCAACTCAGGTCCTTATGCTTAGGAAGCAAACATCGATGTGAATGTGTTATCATCCTTATTCCTTTCTACTCCTATCTTCAATTTATTTGAGTTGGTTCAAGGGAGTGGGAGGAGTCAGAATGAGTTATGAGTGTAAGGACTGTATAACTTTAAGCAAGATAAAGAATTTTGTGGAAGAAAAACACAAGGCATATCCTTGTATTAATAGAACAGCCGAGGTCTAATAAAACATTTAAATATTTTAGTCTATGTGAATGAAACAGTGGCAGTGTTGAAGTTGATACTGTTATACAATATAATTGACTATAGCTAATTATAACCTGAAGGAAGTCTTAAAAATCCCTGAGAATAGATGAGTGTTCTCACTCCCTCCCAAAAAAAAAAAATCCCCTAAGCATCTCAGGTATATATTAATTTAGGCATTCTATGATGTGTACCTATTTCAAAGCACTGTGTTGTTGTGATAAATAGATGTAATTGTAATTTGTAAGAACATTTTTACATAATAGCAACAGAATTATAAAAGTTCACAACAGTTCTCATTACAAGTATTCAAGAAAATTTTTATTTTCTAACAAAAAGAGTTCTTAAACACGAAGTAATGATAAGATGGAAACATTAATTACCCTGATTTCATCAGTACATGTTGCATTCCTGTACTGAAATATCATGCTTTAATCCATAAATATGTACAAATATTCATGTTAACCAAAGATACTTGTTAGGGGAGAGATGGAAAGTCAACTATCCTGATTTAAACATTAAACACTGTATATGTGTATCAGGCTTTATGTCTCTTCCCCAGAGATTTGAACAACTAAAATAAATTCTCTATAATAGCTATCTTTTATTTTTTTAAAACCATAAGCTGTTTATTTTAGAAATATAACAGAGGTGATGGACACAGGGAGCAATTTATTGTAAAATACAAAGCAGCAATGACTTCCACAAGTGAGCTTCCACAAATGACTGGACATCTTCCTAAGCGCCAAGCTATGAACAAAAGGACAACCATGAAGACAGTGCCCATTAAAATCTCTCTTTCTCTTGATAATTTCTGGTTTCCAGCTGACTGGGTGAGTTTCTTCTGTAGAGGTCTCATCCTCTCTGTAAACTTTAATGGTTTTATCAGCTTCAGCTGTTAGTAACCGACTGATCGAAAGCACAAGCAAATATTCCTGATTCACTATCCAATGACCCAGGTTGCACAGCTGCATGTACTCGTTGAAAGTTGTAGCCAGTTCTCCAGTCCCAACGGTGCATAGTGCCATTGTCAGCTCCAGATAGAAGTACTCCATCAGCATTGACCGACAGCATGTTAATAATTGTATTATGACCAGAGAGATTTTGAATAAAGCCTCCATCAGGGAATTTCCACTGCTTTATGTTATCTGGAGACCCAGATGCAAATATGTAATGTTGTGGATGTAAGACCACAGCCCTGACTGACTTCTTATGATTCGTCAATGTCACTCTTGTCTTTCCAGCCACCAGATCCCATAATCATATTGTGGTATCATGACTTCCAGTAATAATCTGTGGTTCTGCAGCTTGGCATTCTACGGTAGCAACTGCATTTGTGTGTCCAGACAACGTGTGTATACTGGCTTTAGTTCTCACATCCCAGATCCGGGCAGTTGAATCTCGACTACAAGTCACCAGGACACCAATTGTTGGATGCAAATCCAGACCATACACTGCACTTAGATGGCCATGATAGTGCCGTATAACCTTGTTATACTCAAGATCCCAGCACTTCACTTGTTTGTCTTCTCCACCAGAGAACAAGTAAGGACTCCTCGTGCTTACGATCACACCCTGCACTGTGCTGATGCGGCCTGTCAATGACAGTTTTTAATTTTCCACTAGCCAAGTCCCAAATCTTAATAGTTCTGTCAGCAGATCCACTGATTTCGGGGTTCCACAGCAATTCATCGGACCCAGCCAAGATGCCCACTGATAACACTGTAGAGTTTCCATGCCCTGGGGTTTGGGCATCATAGGGGCTTTTTTAGCCATTAATGCAGAGTTCTTGGTATTGCCAGCCTCCATAATAATGCAATTCATCGCTGTGGGCTGGGAGTGGTCAGAAGCCCCTGGATGTGGTACTCACTTCCAGCAGGAGCAGTACGATTTGCATCAACTCTGGCTTGATTCGGCAACGACACAGCTAAGGACTGTGCAACTGATTCTGTTGGCATTCTTTGGATCCTAGCATCAGCAGTCAGGGCAACACCAGGTCCTGGTGGATACGGATGTGTACCTGTCACCAAGTATTCAACATCTTGTCCTTGATTGGTAGGATACTGTTTATGAGGATATGAATCTGAGGCGTTCTGAGGTCCCTTCTCCTTAAAGTTCTCTTTTGAAGTACGCATATGCAATACAGGACCATACTCATTACGAAGCTTGATTGCCATTTTCTGCTTGTGACTCTCTTCATCCAAAGGCACAGGTTTTCCATTATCAGATACAAACTTGTCATGGGTCCTCTTCAATGACCTGAACACCAGTGTGTGTACAGAATGCTTCTGTACCTCCTCCACCATGTCGCCCCGGGTTAGCTCACTCCTCCAGCAGGCAAGAAACTCAAATGATCGATGCAGAAATCGTCGCCACTATGTACAGCTCCTTCAGAGATTGGGGTCTGTCGGCAGACGTGATTGGCCACCCTCGAGGGGAGAAAGGAGAGGGACACGGTCTAGAGGTCAAGGGCGGTACTTGACGGAGTTGAACCAATAGCTGTCTTTTAAAAGTAAGTACTGCAGTGGGAGTGTGCATTCTTTGGGTATATGCCCAAAAGTGGTATTGCTGGGTCTTGCGGTAAGCTCACTAATAATTTTCTGAGAGACTGCCATACAAAGACATTTGCTCAACTATGTCTATAGCAGCATTATTCATAATAGCTAGAATCTGGAAACAACTTAGATGCCCCTCAACTGAAGAATGGATAAGAAAAATGTGGTACATTTATGCAAAGGAGTACTACTCAGCGGAGGGGGAAAAAAAAACTAATGACATGGACAGAACTAGGAAAAGCTATCCTGAGTGAGGTAACTCAGATCCAGAAAGACAAATATGTACTCACTCATTAGTGGATATTAGACATAAAGCAAAGGATGCCCAGCCTAAAGGCCCCAATCATAGAGAACCTAGGTAACTAAAAGGGCCCTAAGAGAGACATACATGGATCCTCCCAGCAAAGGGAAAAAGACAAGATCTCCTGAATAAATTGGGAGCATGGAGAGCGGGAGGGAGAATGGGAAGGGAGAGCAGAGGGGGGAAGGGGAGTGAGTAAAAATAATATAACCCAATAAAAAGAAATATAAAATTTTTTTAAAGTGTTGCTAGTAAAAATAGGCAAAATCTTAAGTTTTGTTGTTAAAATAGAAGATAAGACATGTAGCCTCAAAGTAGCACTTCATAATGAAATGTCTGTCTGCCTTTGGGGCATTAATTTAAAAAATTCCACCAAGAAACAAGACACCCTTGACCACAGAGGGAACTAAAGCTCAAAGTTCCAAAGTGGGACTGAAAACTATCACAGGACTAAGGAAAAGTTAAATGTGTGATTTAAATAAATGTATGATGGAGTAGTCCACATAACGATTGGCACCCAGTTTGCATTGACCAGTATTTGTGGAGAAGGGGGTTGTGATGGCCTGTGCCCGTGTTTATGTGCAGTCCAAAGGTAGTTAGCTGTGCAGAGGACCTAAGGACTAGGGTGCCCTGGAAAATGTCTTGTGTACTGGCCCCCTGGACTTCCTTTGAACTCTTTTTCATAGTTACTTTATGCAACAGCTTGTCTTTGCATTGGTAGAAGGGAAAGGAAAAACTCAGGAAACTAGCCTTTTGTTTCTCAATTAGAGCTCTGCTATGCTGATTGCTCAAGTGGCTTTTCAGAGGCAGAACAAGTGGGAACATGAAAATTTCTTGTTTCTATACACCACAAACTGGGCCCACCACCTTTTTTTTTTAATTCTCTGTAGTAAATAGAATAGGTTTCAGTTAGTGTATCTTACAGATAATAAATAAATGGTTCTCAGCCTGTGGGCCAAGACCCCTCTGGGTCAAATGACCATTTTGGAGGGGTCGCCTAAGACAATCAGAAAACTCAGGTATTTACATTATGATTCATAATGGTAGCAAAATTACAGTTATGAAGTAGCAACAAAAATAATTGTATGGTTGGGGGACCAACACAACACAAGGAACTGTATTAAAGGGTGGCAGCATTAGGAAGGTTGAGAACCACTGCCTGGAATGGACTCAGGGTTTGGTTTGGTTTGGTTTGTTGTTTTCCAGTTTCATTGGCATTTGGAGAAGATAGCAAAAGATGAAAGGCAAAAATACACGCAAAGGGTGCAATGAGGGGTCTGTTGTCAAAGGATTTCTGAACCTGGAGGAGTTGATTCCTCAACCTCCCACATTTTTCTTTTACAGGGAAGACAAGGTTCAGATGATAAACCCCTTGAAGTCCCGCCCTTTTTACACAGCCCTATACTGCCTCTACTGTTAGGTGCGGAAACTGCAGGTAAAGGATAGCGGAGAGAAGGCGATGGTCTGAGGAGGGGAAGGTCGTGGTTAACTGAGTACAGCTGCTTGAAATCTTGTTTTAACTAAAAAGAAAAAAAAAATCAGCACTCTTGCTCTAAAATGAACGAGCTAAATAGCTGCCGCTGAGTATATGTGAAGCTCAAGAACCACTCTCAAGAACATAGCTAGACATCCCCTCCCCGCATCTCACTCCACCGGAGGGAAGGGACTGCCGCCTCGAAACATTTCCCGAGCTAGTTCTTTTACAACACAGCGTTCTCACCTGGGTCTTAGGGGTTTCTTTCTACCCTTTCTCCCGTCGTGAGGCCAAGTCACACTGGCATCTCAGGTGGACGTGAACGCTAACACTTACGCTCGCACACGTCCAGGGGACCGTCCTTGCCACCCCCTTCATAGCTACACACAGCAGGAAGACCCTGGAGGAATAGTTGCGGGGACATGCCTTTGAGGGCGCTGGTGGACAGCTATAGAAGCGGAGCAGGAAATCGACAGGAGAGTGTCTGCTGCCCTTGTGGCGGCGCGAGTGCGAACATCGCGCACATCTGCCTCTGCCCTGGTCCTGGCGGGCGACAACTGGCAGGGTCCCCACCCAGCCGGTGATGCTGCGGGTGGGTAAAGGCAGCGCTGCCGGCCTGGAGGGCGGCGCAGAGGGCGGCGCTGGCGGCGTGAAAGGCGCCTTTGTGCAAGCCCGGGTGTAAGACCCAGGGAGAGGAGAGAGCTGACCGAGACTTGGAATCGGGGTCAGAGGCGTCCCGCACTCCCAGCCGTCGGGTCTCCAGCAGCACAGCCGAGTCGCGCGGTGCAGCGCGGACCGGCCCTGCAGAGATTGTCCGAGGTGGTGGCCGGGGCCAGGAGTGGGAAGAGAGCAGTTTCGAGGAAGTTGGGGAGAGGGACTTGTCTCCCCGCCCTCTCCCCCTAGGTGGCAGAGGCCCCGCTGGCTGGCAGGGTACAACCACTGCCCCGGAGCTCACTCCGGAACCGGCATCTGGAGAGCGGCCCCCGGGTGGAGCCGCCCGCCTACCGCCCACCTTGGGCAGAGTGGCGGGCGAGCGGGCGCGGCGAGGCCTCCCTTCGCCCCGGCCGCGTGGCTTGCGGCTTATTTTCCCAGCTGGCAAGCGTCGCGCTGCAGACAAGGGAATGCCTGTGGTGAGTTGTTTATTTTGTTGAAGTTTGCGGTGGACCGGGAGGACGTGGGGGGCGAGCGGCAGGCAGCGACCGGGGCTGTTTTGTTTAGGTCTCCGTCCACCTGTGTGGTATAAATCTGCCAGGCGCAGGGCGGTGGGGCCAGGGTGAGAAAGCCCTGGTGTTCCGAGGGCTCCTGGCCACGTTTAATTCCCAATGCCTGGAACCGACTAGAGTCTAACGAAGGCTGTTCCCCACCCCCAGCGCTTCCCAAGGGTCAGTCCTTGCCCATGACCTGGGGACAGCTGGCCACTCAAGTTTCCCCAGCCTCCCCTTCCCCATTCCTTGAGGGCAATGGAGCTGAGGGTTTGATGTGAACGGATCCCAAGAAGAAGAGAGGAAATTTGTCCTGGGTTGTTTTTTTGTTTGGTTGGTTGTTTGGTTGGTTGGTTTTGGGGGGTTTTTGGTGTGAAGTTCGTTCAGGGGTGTCGGATCGGCCTGCTTCTACAAACTGGGTTCCTGGGTTGGCCAATTTCCCAGATTAGACCAGTGAAAGGCTAGCGGCTGGCTCCTCGGGGAGCCCATAAGAACCCCTGGGGCTGATGTTAGTCACAGCCTCGGCTTCCTTTGCCTGGAAGAAAAGCCTAAATACATTAGTGAGAGGGTAAAGCTTTTAAGGCCTTCTTGGGAGTGAGTGGCTGGCTAATGAGAGGTTAATTTTGTTTCGAAGGGAAGGCAGCGCTGGTTTCCTGAGATAAATGGACAGGAAGCGCATTACCTCCAAGCACTGGCAAGCGGTTCCCAAATGCTTTTTGCACCTGCTGCTTCTAGCCTTGCGAGCCAGAGGCGAGCCGCACTGGAGTCTGTAGGGATCAAGGGGCCCGACTATAAGCGCGGGTTATGAACCCCCTGCGCTCTCCGCGGTCTCTCTCTCCTGGGGCTCAGCGCTCACACCGAACCCTGGGGCTCTTCTCTTGCACCTAGGTCCTGCGTGTTCCGGAGCTCGGGGGCATCCTGATCCCGCTGAGCCCCTTCCAGGTGCGGAAGGGTTAAAAATGATGTAAGTACAAGCCAGGAGCTACACGCCTCTGGGCTCCTGGACTCTGGGCTTTCCAGCCCCTGATTTTCAAACACTGCGAAGCAACGAGCGGCAAGGGAGCCCTTACTCCAGAATGGGTTGCACAAATCTCTTACTGCAGGCTTCTCCGGTCCTGGGTGAGCTGTTAAGCAGAGATCCTCATGTTAGGTTTCTGGATATGGAGATACAGTGCCTGGGGAACACTTAAGATACTATGTGAGGGTTCAGGAAATGAAGCTGCATCATGTTTCTGGCATCCGTTTTAATTTTACCCATTTGCATGTCCATGGATGGCATGGTATGCTCTGCTGGGTCTTCTGGATGTACTGTTCTGGTCTCCATCATTCCTTCTTGAAAACAAAGAGAAAGAATGCAAGTGGCAAGATACGGTGGATTTTTGGGTTGCTCAAGTTGCCAATCACCTCATTTTTCCCCTAATTAAAATGTAAAACTTTTATAATCACCAATTTTGTTCTAGCTTCCTCCCTGGGTTTTTCTTTGTTCAGTCCCGAATTCTGCTTAAACTTGCTGCACACGAGCTTAGAAAGTGGCTGCCTTGTAAACGATCATTCAACATACCCTTGATTTCCAAGCTGATTTCAAATCTTGCTAACAGTCCAGATTCACCCCACAGTGTATCAAGGGACCTAATGTCATAAAAATAGTAACCACCTTGTGGTTTAATTGTTTAAAAAAATAGCATTTTCCTCCAGCAGCTGAACACTTACGCAGTAATAAAAAGTGAATTGTTAGTAGTCATACATGTCTTAGGCTTGTCAAATTTTACAACAGAGGAGCAATAAAACACCTTAGAGATGAATTTGTTCCCCCCTGTGAGCAGTTTTTTTTTTTTTTTTTTTTTTGACATCAGGATTCTCAGCAACTCGAGGGTGCCCTCTACTGATAAGAATATCTAAAGCCCCGTGTATTTAAAAAAAAAAAAAAAGGATAGTGCAGAGAGAGGAAAGTCAGCAGCAGGAAAACCCAAACCAAATCGAATGTACTGATCTTTAACTTTTTGGTTATACCAAGTGTGATAATAACGTAAGTTACCTTTGTGGGATATAATTAAATATTGAAGCAAGAAAACTCTACATTTCAACGTTAGTCAGCTAGGTAAAAGCACTTAAAAATCTTTGTGTAAGAACGTTTAGCCTGCATGTATGTCTCTGTTCACCATGTGTATGTCTGATGCCTCTGAAGGTGAAGGGAATTCAGATCCCCTGGCACTGAAGTTACAGACTGTTGTGAGCTGCGAGTGGGCACTAGGAAGTATATGCAGGTGCTCTGGAAGAGCTGCCAGGGCTCTTAACTACTGAACCATCTCTCCAACCCCAAGCTAAAAGGACTTTAACAATAGGGCACTTTTAATATCACTCATTAAAAGATATTTATTAGTATTTTCTGAACTGTATTTCATGGATTACATGCAGTAACTGCAAGATGGTAATTTTTTTTTTTTTTTTTTGCTCTGGTAGCATTTTGTTATACACCACTATGTAAAATTGTCAGATAAATTCCAGGCCTCACCCCCCCCCCATGAAAAGTCATTTCTCCAGGCAACTCTAAAGCTATTATTAAGCACATTAAAGATAGACGTAAGGCTTGGATTGTATCTTGGGTAGCAAAAGGTGTGTTTACTACTTGAGTCATCACGGCATGTAATAAGTAATGAAAAATTACAGTAAGAAACAGATAGCTCTCCTTCATTAGGGACCTAGTGGTTTGAAGAATTCACAATGTATCTAATGAGTGAGATGGTGAGACCTAAGGCTTGCCCCCCAATTATCCTGGCCCATTGATTAGCACATTGTAACGTGGAATATTAATGTGCCTGTGGTTGATAGGAGATTCCTAATTAGAGATTCTGAGTAATGTAGCAGGTAAAGTTGCAAACTGTAATTTGGATTGCAGTCAGTGCATTTTAAATGGCAATCCTCAACAGTTTGGGGAACGGCAGAGGCAGGGGGGGGAGTAAAAAGTGGCTAGCACTGACGCTGTACCACCTCACACTAGCTGATAACAAATTGGAGCCTACCCTCAACTCCACAAGTGCTTTACTAACCACTTGGCGATTGTTTGTGGGGTTCTATCCATGGTTTGGGAGGACAGCTCAAACAGAGCTACCATTTGATTAAATTTTTGTTTGTTTTTCGAGACGGTTTCTCTGTGGCTTTGGAGGCTGTCCTGGAACTAGCTCTTGTAGACCAGGCTGGTCTCGAACTCACAGAGATCCACCTGCCTCTGCCTCCCGAGTGCTGGGATTGGAGGCTGTCCTGGAACTAGCTCTTGTAGACCAGGCTGGTCTCGAACTCACAGAGATCCACCTGCCTCTGCCTCCCGAGTGCTGGGATTAAAGGCGTGCGCCACCGCCGCCGCCCGGCTCCATTGGATTAATAGAGTGGATATTTGTGGAAAGGGCACTGAGCAACAAAAAATCGTGGCAGTAATTGCACTGCATAAAAACTCACCACTCTCATTAATCTAATTACCTTGTAACCGAACACGTTGAAGTTCGCCCAATCTCTAACCCCCGCTCTCAGCTTTGAAGCAGGGAAAATGTCAAAGGAACCCAAACACCCGCGCCTCTCGCAGCTGCCAGCGAATTCCGCCGGGAGCTCGCAAAAGTACCCTCTCATTCCATCCATCTGCTACGGACCTCGGGCATTTGAGTATCTAGGGCGGCTCAGCTGGACTCTGGTTTTACCCAGAGACCCCGACAAGTTTACTGAGAGGTCCAGCAGATGTGATTGGCTGGGGGGTGGGGGGAGAACCTGCTCAGGGAAAGTGCTGGCTTCCTGCAAGCCGGGACGAGGAGGAGGGGTGGGTGGAGGTCATTTAAAAAAACCAACAACGAACAAAAAAAATAAATAAATAAATAAAAGGAAGCAGAACCTGAGCTCATTAATTCAAGGAGAGGTTAAAGGCCAGCTCTCCTGGAACGCGGGCCAAGCGAAAGTCGCTTTCGCCCTTTTCTATTGGGTACCAGAAAAGCGGCGATCGCAGAAAGGGGTGGAGGAGGGGGGGTTAAAAAAGCACAAGGAAGCCGGCAGGAGGCTGGGCCCTTAGAAGTGAGGCTGCCCCACCCGCAGGCGGCGGACGCGGAACTCGAGTGAGACGCAGAAGGGAGGCCCGAGGGCGGGGAGGCGCGCTTGCAGCCAATGGGAAGGGGAGGAGGAGCGCGGTCTGGGGGAGGAGCCTCCGCGGATTGGTGGGAGCCCCGGGGGCGGGGCGAGAGTGCGGGACTGAGATTGATTGACCGCGCAGGCCACGGGTGCGGAGCTCTCCGGCCCGCTGCGAGCCACTGCTGGGGAGGTCCACGCGTGCCGAGCCCACTCCAGCTGTGGGTACCCGCTCGCTCGCCCCGCTCGCCCGCCCGCGGCTGCTTGCTCTCGGCGCTCGCCCGCTCGCTCGCTCACGGTCTTTGTATCTCTTCCTCCTCCCGCCCCTCCTCTGCCCGCCGCCTCCGGCCGCCGCGATGTCTCTGCGCCCCGCCGCCACCTCCCTCCGCCCGCGACGCCCCGGTCACTGCGGCGGTGGCGGCCGCACTCGGACGCTGGCCTGAAAGGAAGAAGAGGAGGAAGCGAGGCGCGCCCCCCGGCCCATGCCGCAGCCAGAGGCCCGGCCCAGCCGCCGCGCCCGCGCCCTCGCCGGAGCGCACGAGACCTGCATGGACGGGCATGGGCGTGAGAGCAGCACCTTCCTGCGCCGCCGCCCCCGCCGCCGGGGCTGAGCAGGGCCGCCGCCCCTGGCTCTGGCCGCCGTCGCCCCCGCCGCCGCTGCTGCTGCTGCTGTTGCTCAGCCTGGGGCTGCTCCACGCAGGTAGGCGCAGGCCGGGTGGGGAGCGGGCCGCGCGGGCTTTGTTCTGGGTCCCGGGCGGGCGAGCGGTCGGGCAGGCGAGCACGGTGCTCCCTGTCGCGGGTTCACGGCTCTGCCTGGCGCCCCGCCGCCCCTCCGGGTCTCGTCTGCCGCCGCGTGCGGGACAAACGCTCCTGGACTTTATTGCTCTCCGCAGGGGTATTGACTGGAGCCCGCTACGGATCGGGTTTCCGCCGCCTGCGAGCCGAGACTGGAGCCCTGTGCTGCTGCTCCTCTACAGCTGGGGGTGGCGGTCAGGCCGGGAATCGCACCCGGTGCAAAAAGAAAAAAAAAAAAACTCAGGCTTTTTTTTCCCTCTCCCGAGTTTGGGTCGAATTCCTAAGGAACTTAAGTTAATCGGGATTTCTTCCGGTTTTGTCCAAGCTGCTTTCTTTGGGCTCAGAGTTTGGCCGGTTGAAGACGTGCTTTGAGGCTAGCCTCGTGTTGTCGGTTCCTAGCGGGGCTTGACAGATACGGAGATCGGGGCAGCGCTGAGGAGCGAGTGTGCCTTCGGATAATAAACCCTGGGCCCTAAACCTGGTGGCATGAAATGCCTATGTTTGTTTTCTTTACAAATCAGTGCCGTTTCTTTTTTAAGACTTTGCCTGGACCTTGAGTTTCCCTCTAATACAAAAATCAAAAGAATCATTGTCTCTCTGCTTGAAGAACAGAGCATTTAATAGATTTCCCTGGAGACCTTTTTCCTTCCCCCCTGTGTTTATGATGACACTCACAACATCTGGAGAATTCTAGTTTAATGTCACTCAGCTGTGCTGAGAACTTTTTACTTGTTAAGGCATACCAACCGTGCTAAAATAGCCAGGAGGTCTTTTAAGGAATGGAGTAAAATGACATTGAAGAGACAACTCTTGGAGGTGGTATAACGGCTGCATTTTAACACTGTCGCTTGGGGAAATAGACTGGTCGTACTAAAAGTGTAATAGCCAGTTGTGGAATAATTAAGGCTTTAAATTAGTAGCTTTAGAACCTTAGGAAAAAAATGTCTGCATGTGGTTGTGGTTTCATGGAAACTTTTTGTTAATGTGCCAGTATTCAGGAGTGTTGGGGTGAAAAATATGTATCCATTGTGTCAAACGGCATCTCATGAAAGGGAAGTTGAAATGGTAGGTTGAGCCCTTTGCAGCTTGGATAGTGGTTGCTCTAGGGTCCTGACAGGATTGGAGAGTAGTTCCTGAAGATTTTCCTCCTGCCTTATGAAAGGCATAAGAAACTGGATTAAAGGTTTCCAAAATTAAGATGCTTTCATTAAAGAATTTGGAACACGAGGTTCCTTTCAGAAACTCAATGTATGCTCACACTTAGGTTGCGCCCAAAGGGCTTGTTGGAGTTCCTTTTGAGAGATCTCTTTGAAGACTGGTGCTGTTGAAATGCAGGGGTTCTTTTCCAGACCAGGGAACCTAGCAAGTGCTACTTGCAGATGGACTACCATATGTTTTATGTCTGGGTCCATATCGTTTGCCTCAGTGCCCCATATGGCTCTATAGTTCACTCAATTCAGCTTCATATCTCATTTCCTTTATTATAAACGGGTGACTGTGCTGCAGATTCACAGCCCTGACATGAAGGAAGCTGTGTTGCTTGGTGAGTCTTCTATGTCCAATTCATTAAAACATGAAAGATTCAGACCAGGAATCCTTTGGCCCTTATAGTAAGTGGCATGAAAATACACATCATGCCAATTGTGGATGATCTGACCCCCAAAATAGAAATTTTTTCTATGTGAGTGCATCTTTTGAATTCTGCCCTTTGGAAATGGCATTTGTTAGTTCTCATGTGTGTTTTATTTTGTCTTATTTTAAGACCTTTGCAGTTCCTGAGTGGATATCAAATATGGGAGTTTCTTGCTTACTCATACACTTCATGGCCTCCTTGGCCACATCCTGGAGTGTGTTTCTCTTCAGCATTGTCTTGGCATTTTGACAGGAGGCTTACTTTACCGCTTCTAACAGGCAAAGTGTGCATTGTCATTATAAATTCATGAAGCCTGGATATTTCTGGGTGTATGCTGCAAATTAGTCATTATACAGGAGCCTGCAATGGAGCTGAAAGTGCTAACCTCAAAGCATTTTCTCTTCGGTTAGGCCCCCTTTCCACCCCCCATCATATCTACAGCCAAGGGTTGTTAGAGCCCTTCTCTAAAGCCAAAGAGTTGCTTTGTATGGCACTTCTCAGGGCAGTCAGAACCTACTTACCATAAAGAAGGGAGCCCTCAAGAGTGGGGGGCTGGGGGATGAAAGAGCCCATTGGGAAGAAGTGCTGTATCTTCACACACACACACACACACACACACACACACACACACACACACACACACAAACACTTGCATTCTGCATCTCCACGCTTTTCTTACTTTTGATATTTTATGACTATTTGAAATAATTATAAGTAACTGTATGCGCAGATAGATTTTATAGACCATAAAAAAGAACAAATAGGTCCCACAAGTTTAGCGGAAAGTTCTAGTGCTGTTGTTATTTGTAGTCCAAGAGCTCTTTATTAATGAGTGATCTTGGCCTTGCTTTTACTTCTTGCTTTCTGCTTGCTGTGTATCTGATTTTTAAAAGAATAGTAGTGTAATTGTCACCCCACTATTTGTTTGCTTGTTTTCAGCTATCAGTGAGTGACCTTAACACTATAGTCAGTTGTGTACAATCCCCCCAGAACAAGGCAAAGCCTTGAGTAAGTCTTTCCCTTGATAAATGGCTTGAAGGATTCTGGGAGAGTGAATTTGTTGTGTTGTTTTGTTTTGTCTTGTTGTTCAGCAAATGTAGTTGAAAGTAAATAAATCTGTTTGGAAAAAGGGGATCCTGTAAATTGAATTTCCCTGGTCAGTGTTGCACTGAACAAACTTTAAAGATGATTTCTTTGATTTTTTTTTTCTAAGTGGTCTGGTGGTTGCTATAAGTTCAATAGCTCCAAAATAGTAAAATTTTAATCTCCTTTATTCTGTTAAAAGTGAAAATGAAGGCCCAGCCGACTCTTCTCCTTCTCCAGGACTTTGAAATTTCGCAATGATTATAGATTGCTATCTCCCACGCTTCTTTCCGACTGCAGCCAAAAAGTTTACCATTTCATTAAAGATTTAAAATACTCATTCTAAATACCTTTTAAATCAATATAGGGATTACTTCATGATGTCTTTTATCAGATGATGTTTTAAGTGTCAATATCCTGAAGTTTACTGTATCCACATATTGAAATAATTACATATTTAAAAATAACCCACTGATTTTAATTAGGGATGGTGGCATACACCTGTACTCCAACATTCTGGAAGCTGTTGCAGAAGGATTAGAAATTCAAGGTCAGCCTGGGCTACAATTCAATGAACCTGCCTTGTCTTGGGGGGGGGGTGCAGGCAGGGAGTAGGGGCTGGAGAGATGGCTCATCAGTTAAGAGCACTGGTTGCTCTTCCAGAGGATCCAATCCAGTTTGATTCCCAGCAGCCATGATGGCTCAGTCATCTGTAACTCTAGTTCCAGGAGATCCAGCACCATCATGTGACCTCTGAGGGCCCCAGGTGTACCTGTGCACAGACATGCATGCAAGCAAAACACTCATACACATAATAGATATACACACACACACACCATAAGCATTGAATGATCCAGGGATGTGGATTTCTTTCCGCCCCTAGATTACAAAATGTGAGATATTTTATGCCTGGAAAAGACCACAAAATTGTTGTAACAACTTCCTTATTTTTTTTTAAGATTTTATTTATTATGTATACAAAATATCTGCCCACCAGAAGAGGGCACCAGATCTCATAACGGATGGTTGTGAGCCACCATGTGGTTGCTGGGAATTGGACTCAGGACCTCTGGAAGAGCAGCCAGTGCTCTTAACCTCTCAGCCATCTCTCCAGCCCACAACTTCCTTATTTTTCAGAAGAGGAAGCTGCTAAAATGGAGAGAATCAGTAAGATTTCTTCCATGGGTTACACACCTATAAGGAATTTCAGGTAACAAATACATGCCATGGCTCATTTTATACAACTTGAGATACATGAGCAGTGCTTCTTCCAGTAAACCTGACCTCACTCTTTGAAACAATATAAAATCAATTGGTGCACATGGCTGACCTTGTCTTTGTTTTTTTGTTTGTTTTGTCCTTTTCTCTTGTGCTTTGAGAAGTTTCATGAATGTATGAGAGACAAATGACAAAGATAATTTGGAACTTTCTTTAATTCAAGACATTCATCCTCGGGTTTTCATTTTACCTTTTTCTTCAAACTGTTAGTTAACTAGTTGTTAATGAAGAGGGAAAGTGAAGTGTTCACACACACACTAGGAATTCTTGGCTTTACAGTTCTCTGATTCATGTTTTGAAATAAAATTTTGATGTTGCATACTTTCTTAGGTTTGTGTGTGTGCGCGCGCATGCGCGCGCGCGATCTGTGTGTCAGACATGTTAAAAGAAGTAAAATTGGATCTTGGTCAAGTGAATCACTTTTTTTAGGAGAGTACCTGTGTTTTATAGACGCTAGGGCTTTGTGACTGTGGATATAGTTTGTTAGTAATATACCTCAGAGGAAAGATAGAATAGCTTACTACTTGGATTTTCATGCCGGTGGTTTTCATACCCTGTAGCCATACAAAAATCAGGTAAAGATACTTTAAGCATACTATAATTTAGAATTTTAGCTCTTCTTTGGGTGTGTAAGCTTTAATCATAGCTATGTGCATAGTACATCTCTGCCCAGTGCTTTCCAAAGCAAATTACTCATACAGCTTTAAAAATCAAAACAGTCCATGTCTTTGGCTTTGCTTTAGAGCAGAGTAGTCTTTGTCAAAATCTGTAAATAGCAAACAAGAAACAGTATTTCATTTGCAGTTTTAACCTGGAGACATTTCCTAGACTAGACTCACATTCAGTCACCAAAGCTTCAAAGTTTCAGGTAACTGTATCCAGTTTTTCTCCTAGTGGCTTAATTTGAGAGATGTGATAACTCAGTACAACCTCAAATAGGAGTGTGAGATACAATAGACAGTTACCAGGGAAGACTAGCATCTTCTCACAATGCCCAGAAGTGATGAAGCATTTACATGCTTGGCCCTGTCTTTCTCCTAGGTGACTGCCAACAGCCAGCTCAATGCCGAATCCAGAAATGTACCACAGATTTCGTGTCCCTCACTTCACATCTGAACTCTGCCACTGATGGCTTTGACTCTGACTTTTGCAAGGCACTCCGAGCCTATGCCGGCTGCACCCAGCGAACTTCAAAAGCCTGCCGTGGCAACCTGGTGTACCATTCTGCCGTGTTAGGTATCAGTGACCTCATGAGCCAGAGGAACTGCTCCAAGGATGGACCCACATCCTCTACCAACCCAGAAGTGACCCATGACCCTTGTAACTACCACAGCCACGGAGGAGTCAGAGAACACAGGGGAGGGGACCAGAGCCCTCCCAATTACCTTTTCTGCGGCTTGTTTGGAGACCCTCACCTTAGAACTTTCAAGGATCACTTCCAGACGTGCAAAGTGGAAGGGGCCTGGCCTCTGATAGACAATAATTATCTTTCGGTTCAAGTGACGAATGTGCCTGTGGTCCCTGGATCCAGTGCCACTGCTACTAACAAGGCAAGTATACCTTTTTGTCCCTCTTTCTACTCAAGACTTTCAGATGCTTGGTCCTTCAGACAGTTTCTGGAGTGTGTTATAAAGGGCCTCCTTTAGAGGGGCCATTTGTATATCTTCTTGGAAAGTTATTAACAGGGTTGGTAAACGTTTGAGATTGTTTAATAAAGGAGTTTTTGGTTGTTTTTTGTTTGTTTGTTTTTCTGGCATGCAAAATGTGGGTCTAAAGTTGAATAGGCAATGATATGAAGAATAAAATGTCAACAGTGAAATCAGGTTTTCCAGGGAGAAAAGGCAGCCTGTTTAATGAGAGAAGCGTGTGCCTTCTCTAGTTCGTGCTGTCTTGTGTGGCTCTTCTTGAGGAAATCCACGGTCAGATTTATCAAATGCGTAAAGGGGGTGTTCTGAATAAAGAAAGCTGTGAAGCCTGGGGCAGTGGCCCATCAGGAAACATACTTTAGTGGAGGTTTAGAAACTATAGTAAATGTAATGGCTGTAAGCCAGGCTTCCCAGCAGCAAACCCACAATGGTGCTTTAGTTAGCAACCTTTGGTAACCAAGGAAGTTAAAGATTGGCTATTGCAGAACAGTGCTGTATAACCTCCGTGTAATCTCACACCTGCATGTTAACAGTTTAAGCCAGAAGCTAAGAGGAAAATTGGCAAAAATTAAGTTACTCTTACCCTGGTCCAGTGTCTGAACTCCTATGTTTGTTTATTTCGAAGAAACTGATCATATATAGAGACCTTGACGCCAGCTGCAAGGCACTGGTGTCTTAGTACAAGGTAGGAGAGTGTCCAGTGAGTTTCCATTTACCAGTCAATGAGTGCCAGAGTTTCTCCTAGTGTCCCAACTAAACCACCCCCTTTCCTGTCTTCCCCAGCCACAAACCCCACAGATAGACTGTCTCATCTTGCTTTAATTTCCTGTATTTATTAATCTGTTCCTTAGTTGTCACAGACTAAATATAATTGACAAGGATCAAGTTTTTGAAATCTTGTGACTGTTTATTTGATTCCCTCCCTTGCCTCCAAATGTGGGGCATATTTTTAAGAGAGTTTAAATTATTTGACTTGGCATTTTGTGAAGGGAACTTTACAACACCTCAGGAGATATCTGGAGACACCCAGGAGTGTCACAAATCTAAAAATAGAAGTTATTGCTCTTGAACAAAGAAGACTGTTACACTGAAGCAGACATTTTGAGGGGATCTCCGAAATGTTTATACTTCCACCCAGTAAAACTTCACTCAGGCGCACCTTTTGCCTTGGCAAACTCTACATCTTGAAATACACTTTTCTTTCTCTGGCTATTATATGTTTATAAATACCTTTTCTTATGTGGATCTCAGGATGTGTATTTGGTAAAAGTTAGGTTATAAAGATACATATTATGGGACTAGTAGGATGGCTCAGCAGTTAAGAGCACCTACTGCTCTAGTAGAGGATCTGGGTTTGGTTCCCAGCACCAAATTGGCAGCTCACAACCACACACACACACACACACACACACACACACACACACACACACACACACACGAGTTTTATATATACAATATATTACATATATTATGTATATTAAGATAAATGATTATGAAGTTGTAAGGTAGACCATTGCCAAAAATTCAGGATTACAACAGTCATCAGACACCTCAAACGTTGGGAATGGTTACCAGATAACTGAAGGTTCCATGGAAATTTGATGAGGCTTTACTTTGGGAATGGGAAAGTTACCCATTGTTCAGATAGTTGAGGATTTGGAAGATTCTTGGTCAAATTAAAGTATTAATAGCATAGATAGATAGATAGATAGATAGTGTATGTAATTATATATATGGAACAACTTACAGTTCACTTAAGATTAGAAAATTAAAAAAAAAAAAAACCCACAGGTCTGTTTTCTCCATCTGGCATGAGCCAAAAGTTTTGTTCTTTCAAATGGAGAAAGTAGTGGTTCTCTGACAGGAATTCAAGAGGACCGCAGGAGTTTGTGGTTGCTCAGTTGCACATTAGTCTTTTGCTTCATCTGGTGGCCATGCCACTCAGCAAGTTACTCTAGGGTCCTGCATCTACAGTAGTTACTGTGCTCCTGTATTTTTTTGTTTGTATTCTCCCGGGTGCCTGGGACTCTGAAAAGCTGTTTTTGATGCCCTATCTTGAGACCTATAAGACATGTGTTGCTGAAATCGGCAAAGGCCTAACATTGTTACACCATCTTACCTTTAAGGACTTGAAGCATTAAAGAAAAGGTGCTAATAAACATAAAAACCTTTAATCCCAACACTCAGCAGTCGGAGGCAGGTTGATCTCTGTGAGTTCGAGGACAGTTAGGGCTGTTACACAGAGTAACCCTGTCTTGAAAAACCAGAAATAAAAACAGTGAGGCATACTGTCCTTACAAAATTCATTCTAAGTAAAATCTGAATCTTTTCTAATTCTGTTTTATGATTTTTTTATTTTGTTGTTGTTTTTTTTTTTTGGAAAGATTTTCTTGATGTGAATCTCACCCCATGTTAATCAGCTATCTCACCTTTATCTCTGGGACAAATACCTGAGGAGAAAAGGTTGAAAGGAGGAAAAGTTTATTTGGGTTTCAGTCCTAGCTTGACAGGATTCATTGCTTTGAGCCTCAGGCAAGACAGGATCCCAGGATGGTGGGAGCATATGAAAGAGGGTACTTAACCTCAGGTTGGCCAGAAAAGGCAAAGAAAAGGAAATGCAGGAAGGGAAACTAGAGACAAGGTGTAACTTTCTGGGGAGGTGACCTGCTCCCTCCAGTTAGGTTGCACCTGCTTTACACTCCTCCCAAATGCTGTCCTGTTATGAATCCATCAAGTCTTTTTTTGGGGGGGGGGGTGCGCTTCATTTTCTTACCAAGAATTTCTGGATATACCTAAACCTGTGTTGAGTAACTCAGCACCATACTTTGATGATATTGAACCTTGCTTGGTTGGTCAGGCATTTCAAAAGACCTGTGTGTGCTGTGCCACTGCACATAAACACTAACTGATATGCAAGGCCAGCTGTGATACAGAAACTCCCATGCGTTTCACGGCCTTCACTTCTGAAGAGAAATGCTAGATTCTTGAGTATTTTACTCAGTGTGGTCACTAAGACAACTGGGTTCTGGGAGCCTGGCTTCCTGAGCCAGCCTCCTGCAAGCTTAACTTATTGAGATCTCCCTTCCAAAAATAGTCCCCACCTGTCACCAAAGGATACCTAAACAGAATAAAATAGGATGAAGTCCCTGTACTCAAGGGGCATTTATTAACTAAACTTTTTTTTCCACATATGAACAGTGAGTAAGGACAAATAGACCTGGTAGTGTGATTTATCTCCTTATCCAGTGTTCGATCCACACACTGGTCCTTCCCTCCACATGGGAAAGGACTGGCTTTCCCACATGGTCACTGTGTGCACAAGTATGCCTTCTTGGGGCCCTCCACCTGCCTTTCTCTTCCTCTCTGGAAGAAAGAAACTGTACTAGTAGGCCAGCTTGCTGGGTAGATGTGTTTACTGAAGGGGAGAAGCCAGGGCAAGTTTTTCATCTCTCCACCCTGGGGCTGCAAGAGTTTCTGGCACACCTACACACTTCACCTCATCTCAGATACAATCTTCCCCACCTTTGGCTGTGAGAGGCAGATGCAGGCATGCAGACACAGAGAAAGTGAAATGCTGCAGGGACAGCATTAGAAGTGGCAGTGTTAGGGGGGAAACACAGAGGAAAGGCATGGTGGCAGTGGCCATCCTGTACTGCAAAGGAGCCAGGTTACCTGTCTGTGAGGATAGCTGGCTTAGTGCCTTTAGGTCCACATTTCCTTTGTCACTTTCAGACTCAACTCGTTCATTTTATGGGCTGTGTTTGTTTTTAAATAATGGACCTGAGAGGATATTTAAATGCATGATCACAAAAGGTAGATAAAGCGTAAAGTTCTTGTTCCTCTGATATGTTCCCAGTAGCAGGTATTAAAGTTTCTGAGACGGTAGGATAGATTAGATTCATGGTAGAGGGCTTGCCTAACGTGGGTAAAGTAACTCTTGAGTAACCTCCACAGACCTACAAAACAATGAAAATGAAAGCAAGCAGTTTTTAAATCTTCGATCTCCAGCTAGCTGGTAGAGCACCAGAAGCCAGGCCTTACCACCTGTGGGTGAGTTCCTGGAACTCATGTGGTAGGAGAGAATTGACTCCACAAACTGTGCTCTGACCCCCACAGAGCTCTCACACATACAAACACACAATACACAGATAAAATGTAATCTAAAAAAAAAAAAATTAAAAACCAGTCTCAAGTACGTTCTTAATAACTTTTCAAAATACTTTCAGCTTAAAAACTTGCATGTTACCTACCTAACAATGGCTGTGTTTTTAATCATTCTTTACAAGTATTCTTTTGCTCTATGTTCCCTTAAATTTTTACGGAAAAAAAAATCATATTTTTTTCTCACTACTTTGGCTTTCCCATACAATACTTGAGTCTCATGAAAACAAAACAGAAGTAGGGAAAATTGGGAAACCTACATCCCTGTCTCTCCTTGAGTGAGAAAAAGGATTTGCTGTAAAGCAACTTGCCTGAACCAGATGTCTTGTATGGCCTGGTGAGAGTGGCCACCAGCTCCTATTACCCTAAGGGCAGCACCTACAAGTGTAACAGGATACCCAGCCCATCGGGGTTGTTTGTGTATATCATTTTATATTCCATAGTATCACTACATTTCAAATTCAGTAACTGCTTTCTTGGAGTTTCTGAGAGGTTCCACCAGATCTGGAGACAGATTGGTTTTCTCTCTTTTTGGTTAATGTCTTCATTGAGCTGTGCATTCTGATAAAGTCTGCCAGTCCTTCCTGGTGAACACTAAAGCATGTTGTGGTCCCTTTTTTTTGATAGACCTTAGACACTTGCACAGCAGCCATGAACATGTAAGTCATTGTGGGTCATTATCTGTTGCTTACAGAGTTGGAGCTAGACATGTCTGCCTTGCAGAGACTTTCAGTTGTTATTTTAAGTGCATCTCTGGATTGCAGTTTGGAAACCTGTCCTCTCTTGACCTCATGCCTAGTACTTTTTTTTTTCTTGCAGCCAAGTTTTTACAGCGCTTTTTTTTTAGCAACTGTGGATACCTGTGAGCCACACAGTAGCAATCTTTTATTTTTATCAGTGGAGATATTTTTCCTCCCTTTGGTTGAACTGTGTTTAGATGTATGGACCCTGTTCCTGCATGTAGTGGTAGTCATGGTGGCAAGGGGTATATTTTTTCTACAGAAGCATCTGATCCTTAATCTGAGATTTGCTTTTGTTGGGAGTGTGTGTGTGTGTGTGTCATAGATAATTCCAGCCATTTCTTTGAGATGTGTTCCTTACGATCCATCTTAACTGCAGAGACATTACAAAGGTCTAAGGCTGGTCGGTATTGGGTCATACTGGGAACATATAGGAAAGAAGTCCATAGTTGTAGCTCCCTTGGTGTAATAATTTCTGATTAAATGTCATTATTTTGGTGCTGCTGCATTTAAAAAAAAAAAAAAAAAAAACTTACTACATGTCAGAGGTGGATGTAGCCTCTGCTTTCAGCTGGGCACATACCTGAAATGAACAGTGGGAGAGCATGGGATTTGTATGTGGACCCAACATCCTAAGAGCTTCTTGGTAGACTATATTGATTCCCAAAGACAGTGTTAGCTGGATGGCACAGGTGTCAGGAAGCAATACAGAGAGAACAGCTGCTGTGATAGCCTCCTGCCTTGCTTGCTCTTGGGATCGGGCTTCTCACCTCCCACAGTCAGTGTGCCCCTCACCTACATCTGTATTTCCACAGCCACCAGGCTTAATTTTTTCAGGGTCCCATCTCATTTTTAAAGCCCTCATTAAGTCATGTGTTAGACATTTTTTTGTCATTCATAAATTTATTTCAGAAATAGCACTGAAAAAAAATTTTTAAAGGGTTTTAGTGAATTCAGCTCTGCTCCTGGGTGGGACCGAGTGTGTTGTCTTTTTCAATTTCCTGTGAGGCTGTTTGTACTGGATTATGAAGTGTTAGGCCCAGGAACTGCTGTTTGGTATATCTTCAGTACATTGCCGGGAGGTAGAAAGATATCCAAGTGCTTGTTAGGGGAGAAAAGGGACTCTTCACTGGATGATTGATGTGTGCCGTAAAAGAGCATTTTGTAACATGGACAGGCTCCTTGGTTGTTCTTTATGCTGTGCTTTTCAAACACACTACCCCTTTGTCTTTTTCATGTGTGTTAAAACACTCTGGGTAAAAAATTCTTTACCACTTTCTAATCTTCCTGACACTGCCTACTCCCCAAATCCCAGCTGTCCTTGGAAGGAGACCTTCCAAAATCCCCCTTGGTAAATGAAATTAGCCAGGGGCTTGTCCAAGCCAGGCAGGATTCCTTGGGTGATGTAGGCCTCTGCTGCTTCATAACAAACCCACACTCCTCCGTAGTTTAAGGCAGTGAGCGGCAGGAAGCCAAGAGTCAGATACACAGCTGAGAGTCAGAACTTGTTTCTCTGTCACGTTTCCAAATATCTCCCTCTGCCCTGTTGGGTTTTCTTTTGAGGGAAAGGGGTGAAAAGAGAACGTTGGGTGGTGCTCTTCTTGTTGTTGTTGTTGGCTTCAATTAATGCTAGCCAAACACTTTTCTGCCTCTGTGGAATGTGGCCTGAGAGAGTCACCTACAGGGTGCAACAATGAAAAATGCTCCCTTTCCCATTTTGTCTTTGTTTGTTTTGACTGCAGTAAAACTTGCTCTTCCAGTGTTTGGATTTTGTGTTCTTGTGGGTGGAGTAATGTAACAAAGTGCTCAGCCTGTCTGTGAGTGGTAAGGAACAAGAGCTAACACACCAAGAGGGATTTTATTTTAGCTAGACAGCCTTGGAGTGAATCTGTGGTACTGTTGGATCCTAGATAGAACTCAGGTGAAAGCTGTTGGCTAAATGATGAGAGCCTTTCTGCTCCACTTAGCTGATTATTTCAGTACAGGGGACAGGAGGGTTTCGGCTAATTCTGGGAGGGTTTGTTCATGTTAGCACATAGTATCTGCACTGTGAACAGAATTGATACCACAGCATTTAAACATGAATTTTCCATCTCCTCTGCAAATGCTCCTGAAATGGATTCAGGGTTCAATCTGGACCTACAGACACTTAGCAGGTACACTGATGTCTTCACATTTTCCTGCCTAGGTAGAAGGATATTCTTGGCAGGTTACTGGCTTTTTAAAACATCTCGATCCTTTTCTTGTGTCTTTGGGGTCTTGAAATTGAACCTAGAGCTGGCAAGATCTGTGCGTACTGTGAAGAAGTTGAAGCTTTTTCTTTCCTTCCTAATGCTAAGAAATAACCAGAGAGGCTATGGGCAGTGGGGCCTGTACCATAGCCTTGAGCACTTGAAGGGTCTGTAGCCCTGCCCAATACTTTATCCTGAGGGGATGCCCCTGGGAATCAGGACTTGCTGTGGCAGATTCTGCCTAGCTCAGGGCCCCTGCCTCCAGCATAGCTCGCAGCTTCTGACATATTATCAGCCTCAGATCGGCAAAAAGGCAGCTTAAGTCTGTAACACTTTGGCATCTAACTTCTCATCTAAAAGCATGGTGATACTGGCCTCCCTCACAGTACAAAATCTGAACCCAAACTCAGAGTTTTTGAAGTTGCTGAGGTCTACAGGCCTGGAGGGCTTGCCTCCTCATGCTCAGCATGGAGTTACACTGGTGTGTAGAAGGAAGTTGGCTAACTTCCCCGTCTCTGTGCCTATTTATGCTTCCCGCCTTCCTTTTTTTTAATTATATAGAAACTGGTTTATGAAAGTTGGCATTTCTGTGCCTGTCCCTTTCGTGTGTTATCCCTGGGCCAGATTGCTTTCAGTCTGGGTGCTTTTTCCAGCCATTGGGCCTGGTACTTCTCTGGACCACCCTAGCAGCCTTCAACTGTGGGTGTCCTTCCCCTCTGGTTTGGCTTCTTAATTCTCTATCTGCTGCCAAATACCCCTTCAGCAGCCAAAACAGCCCCTGTTCTTGTTGTGCTCATTACCTAGAGCAACACTGAAGACAAAGTGTGAGGCTTTCCAGGTCTCTGCTTCCTGTAAGTGCTCTGAATGTAGAATTCTGTAGGAGACTTGAGGGTGGAGAAGCATACATATTTGATAACTGTTTTGAAGGCAGTGTATTTCTTAGTTTCGTCTAAACCCTAAAAGGAGTCTAGGGTAAGATTTTTAAATAAGCTGCTCACCTTGCAAATGTCTGTTAGTACATTGTCCTAGTCCATTAAAGGCATTTAACATCTTGTACTTCAGCAATTCTTACACTTTCTATGAGTGTAATATTTGATGTAAGCTGGATAGTGTTTGTGAAATTGCTGGTTTTTGAACTTAGTTTTCTAACAAAATTGTCAATGACAGCATGTATCCCCAGCCTAGCATGTAGTATGCTACATACAAAATCATACCTAGGTTTTGCATGAAATTGTTCAGACAGAAAGTTAATCTAAATGTGTGAATTTTCTGTTTCACAAAAGGGAGAGTGTTACCCTCATTTTTATGTAACTAAAGGTCAGTTCCCTCCTTGCTTGCCTAAAGGGGACCTGCCCCAGCTACAGTCCACACTCTGGTGGCCCTAGAGATGGAGTAAGGGTTGTTTTAGAGCTTCCTCGGCCAGCTTTTCAACATTTAGAAAAATTGGCCCTCCAAAATAGAATTTGGGTGTGTTAGGGATGGAGACAAAGCCAGTGTGGTGGAAATACATGCTGTTGGAATGATCTTGTTATTCTGTCCAGAGGACCCAGTATCCAGGCTGTATTCCACCTACATGTGCAGACATGAAAGGGGCTCTGAGCCCAGTCTTGGTGTCTACTGTGTTTTCATTAGCTCTACACCCAGACAATTTGACAGTGTGAACATACCAGCTAACTATATGAAGTAAATTTTATTTTAACTTCCTTGAACATGGACAGAATTTTAACCCAATACAAATCAATACAAATTGCCTTTTAAGTTGCCATTTCTTTGCTTCAGTTTCATTTCCAGTCCCATGATTAACCTTAAAAGTCCAATTCTCTTGTTGAGGATTCATTCCAGAAGGCTCTTTGCACTTGTAGTGCCAAGTGGTCTGACTGAACACTGGCAAATGCTTCTTCCACAATATGTATACAGAGGTACAGTGTATACGGATGGCTGACTGCACAGTCTTTGGGGAGTTGTGTTTTAAAACCTGTGTGAAGTGTTTTACAGACTGTTGTGCCTTGGGAAGATTTCTCTGTATCCTGGTGAGGCAGGGCCTGGAATTTCCTCGTGGACTTGTTCAATTTCATTTTGTATATTTCCTTTTCTTACTGTTGGGAAGGAAAGGCAGTCAGGTGTCGATTAATCTGTAGTCAGTCACGACCCCTTCAGTGGTTCGAAGGGGTTGGAAAACACAGATATTTACATTATGATTCGTAACAGTAGCAAAATTACAGTTAAGTAGCAACAAAACAATTTTGTTGTGGGGTCACCACAACATGAGGAACTGTAATTTACTAAAGGGTTGCAGCATTAGAAAGGTTGAGAACCAATGCTCTTAATTTTACAACAAACCTTAAGTTCTTGTTGCGTTCCATGTGTGCAAAGGTTGATTTGCTGTAACTGCTGTCTTTTCTCTTCCTCATAGACCTTGTGGGTGGTAAAGATCTCAGGAGGGGGATTAAAAATGAATGAGGAGAGCTAGAGTGGTTTGTCTAAGGTGGGATTGAGAGGGACTAGATGGGGGAGGTTTAACAAAAGACATTGATGTTTTAAATGCACAGAAATGCCACCCATCAATAATAAATGGGGTGGCATCGAACAGATGTGCCAAATTGAGTTATTCCTGCATGTCGATCAGTTACTGGAGGAAAAGCAAGCAGCATAACTAGTGTTTTACAGTTTTTAAGTGCAGAGTGAAAAACCTGTATACAAATTTGAATACCCATTTTAGATCCTTGATGGCTGCTAAGTGGAAATTTTTTAAGTTTTAAATTTGCAAAAGTTCCGGTGAAATCTTGTATGTTTTTGAAGTAAGAATTATTACTAATGAATGAGTTTGCTTTTCTGGAAACGTAGATGTGAAATGGATTTCATGCAGTTCTCGGCTGAGTGCTTGCTTGTTGAGAGCTTGTGTTGTAATTGTCCCAGGGAATGGCATTGCATTACAAAACTCAAGTCATGTGAAACTGTTACCCAGAGTTCTTTCTACATTGCAGTGATTACAAATCTGATACCTGCCCTCAGACTTTGGGACTGTCTCATCCCATCAGCATGTTGATTCAATAGATAGTTCTACACACATTCCCAAGTGAGAAATACAACTTTATCAAAGAGAAAGGCAACGTCAAGCAATATGCGCAAACAAATCCGAGAGGAAGAGAATATTTAATAGGCACAGATCCTAGAGAATGCTAGTTTTCCATGTGTTTTGCATAGCAGAAGATAAGTGTGTGTGAGGTGTTTAATGTGAGTCCTGAGGTGCAGAATTCGAATTGCTATGCCTAATGGGGGAAAAAAAAAAAAAAAAAAGACTCGGGTAAACGTGAAACTATTCTACTTATGTTAATATTGACCCCTCATGTGTGTCTCTTTTGGTAACTTGTTTGCATCTCTGCTTTCTTGCCCCAACAAAAGTGAAATTTCTCACTCTTCCTAATGTGAGCAAATGTTCACAGTTCTTGCATGCAATACCAAGTTGCTTTAAAAGTTTGTTAGACCAGAAACACACATTACTGAGTTGTCAAATCTTTTTTTGAATGCTTCAGTTGATAATAGGGATCGAGACTGCATAAAAAGGTATTACTGACTCTTTAGCCATTTGTATTGTTAACCTTCGGTGTTTTCTAACCTTCCTCCAGTGTTTTCAGGTGCAGAATTTATTTGAATTAATCTTTTCACCTCCTGGCAATCCCAGCATGTCTTAAAAGGGGACTTGTCAAACTGACTTTAGAGCCACCAAATAAATCTATTTTATAGTCTCCTTAGATACCCACCCCAGAACCCCTCACAGTGGAAGGCTCCGTGGTTGGAATCAGCAGTTCTCCTGAAGTCATCTCTCTGGTCACCTTCTCTGGGTTATTAAGAAGGTGTTGAAATGTGAGAAGGGCTAGTAGTGAAATCAAATTGTGGCTCTGGGTAATTAGGAGAGAAAGCCCAGGGTTTTCACAGCACATTGTCTGGCTTTCAGCTGCAGCTGCAAACAACGGATATGAACTTAACCAGTTGCTGCAGTGCAGCTGGCTCAGATCTGGCTTTGTAACTGGCTGAAGTAAAATGAAATGGCTGGAAAATTCCAGTCAAGTTAACACCAGTGGGAACGTGTGGAATTAAATAGTGTGAGCAAAGGCTGGCTGGGTTGGGGGGAAACTTCAGACACAAGCTTGAGGGTGGTAGTGAGGACTTGGTGGGCATTTCTAGCCTTTTTAACAAGGGTTCATTGTTTGGACAAGTTCTTTCAGGAGCTTGGAGGTTCTTGCCATCTGAGTGACTTAGAGAGTGTGTGGCTTGTCTGTCTGCCTTCTTGACTCAAATCACCCAATCCTTTATTCTGGTTTACTTTAAAAAATGAAACAAAAAAAAAAAAAAAACTGTTACTACATAACTGATAGATAATAAGCCAAATCTCAGGTGCTCCCAAAATGGTAATAGGAAGTGCTCCTACTTTGGGTGGCACACAGAGAACTCCTGCCCCTTCCTAGTTACCCTCGCTCATCACATGTTCACTGTGGCAAGGAAATGGTCTCAGAGAAGGAAGGTCGTGTATTATATCAATGGAGAGGTTTTTTTCTCCCTGAACTGTTTGCTTCATTTTGGAAGATTGAGAGTTGACTGGGGAAAGATGTGAGAAGTTGAAGGCCCCTGGTGCTGTTTGGGGAAAACATCTTCTATCACTAGGCTTGGGGTATGTTATCTCTGCCAGCGCTTGAGAGCTATGCTTGCCAAATAATTCCCTGTCACAGGGATTAACCAGTGATGCAAAGCATTTGATTAAGAGACTTGAAATCTCTCGAGAGGCACATGACTGGTAGTTGTTGCAGATGCCCCCCAAAAGCCTGTTTCCTCTCAGTATTTATATTACGTTTATAGTGATGAGTCATGGGAAATGGAGATAGTCCAATGAAGGATGTCTTTAGAGGCAAAACTCTGCTAGATATATCATTAAGTCCCTCAGAGCTTCTATATACCTTAAAAAGGAACTCCTACCCCCTACCCCAGCTATGCCATGCCTGGGCAATTTCTAATAGACTGTTTCCCAACAGTGGCGCTATGTCAAGAAAGCTAAGCAACAGCTTTTGCACGCATTTGGAGCCTCTGCTCCATCATAGTGGTAGGGAAAGTTGCCTACTACTGCAGTGTGACTGCTCAGCTCCCCTCCAGTTGTAGTAACCTGTGCATCTTCCATCCCACAGATCACTATTATCTTCAAAGCACACCATGAGTGTACAGATCAGAAAGTATACCAAGCTGTGACAGATGACCTGCCAGCTGCCTTTGTGGACGGCACCACCAGTGGGGGGGATGGTGATATTAAGAGCCTTCACATCGTGGAGAGGGAGAGTGGCCGCTACGTAGAGATGCATGCCCGCTACATAGGCACCACCGTGTTTGTGCGACAGCTGGGTCGCTACCTAACCCTCGCCATTCGAATGCCTGAAGACTTGGCCATGTCCTATGAGGAAAGCCAGGACCTGCAGCTGTGTGTGAATGGCTGCCCTTTGAGTGAATGCATCGATGATGGACAAGGCCAGGTGTCTGCTATCCTGGGGCACAGCCTGCCACACACTGCCTCGGTGCAGGCCTGGCCTGGCTACACACTGGAGACTGCCAGCACCCAATGCCATGAGAAGATGCCAGTGAAGGACATCTATTTCCAGTCTTGTGTCTTTGACCTGCTCACCACCGGTGATGCCAACTTTACCGCTGCAGCCCACAGTGCCTTGGAGGATGTGGAAGCACTGCACCCCAGGAAGGAGCGTTGGCATATCTTTCCCAGCAGCGGCCGTGCAGGACGCAGCGATTTGTCTGTTGGTCTTGGACTCACATGCTTGATCCTTACTGTGTTTTTGTAGGGTTTTTGTTGTTGTTGTTGTGTTTTTTTTTGTTTTTTTTTTGTCTATAACAAAATTTTAAATATATATTGTCATAATATATTGAGTGAAAGAGTATATATGTATATACCATGTATATAACAGATGTTTGTCCTGGAACACCAGATTGTACATTATGTGTTTGACTGTTCTCACATATGTTGGTTATAGTGTTTTTTTTTTGATTGTACCAATTTTGTTTTTGTGGTTTTGTGAAATGTTTTATAATGTCCCTTCCTAGGGACCTCTTAGAAAGCACTTTATTTTTTATATATTAAATATTTATGTGTGTACCTGGCTAATATGTACAGTGCATATTCACAGACACCACAGCCATCCATTTGAAGGTGACAGTTTGTAGCTACCCTGGGTGTTCTTCCTGCACTTCCCATTGCTACTGATTTGCCAAGGTACACAGTCTGTAATGGAGCTGTCTCCCTTCCTTTGAAGTGTCAATCTGAGAGGAAAGTTGTCCCCTCCCTTGTAAGTACTTTGATTCTACTTAAGAGCTCTGTTTCTAACAACTTACTTTTCAGAACATGGGGCAGAAGTGCTACAACTGCAGTTCTTGTTACTCAGTGACATTTGAGCACATGTGACCTGTGAGGTTGACCCTTCTGAAGCTGCCATGTGTTAAGAGTCTGGTGATGGTCATTTCAAGTTGATAACCAGGCATCTCCCTACACCTGAGCTAGTCCCCCTATCCCTTTTTAAGTTGTAGTTTCCCCCTCCTTTAACTCTTGAAGCAAAACAAAGTCATCAGCTTAGTACAGTTCATGCCTTGCTATCCCTCTTTGCAATTTGCAGAGATCACATTTGTAACTTTCTCCTCCTTGGCTGCTTGGAGTCCTAATGGTGCTCTCTGGTTCCACCCCAGCGTCTCCTTAACTTCACCTCAGGATTCCAAACTCTGGCTGTTAGTCTTCCTGTGATATTGAGGTCCAGGTATAGGGCCTTCAGAACAGAAAATCTTCCTTGGTGTGTATTAGTATACACTTGCCTGTGGATGCTGTCGTCCTGACATTCGTAACGAGGCATTGCGCTGTCCAAGTGGTATCTGTCTTCTCAGCTCTCTGCCATCTTAACACCTACAGTTGAATGTTAGGCAGTTGCTCCTGTCACTTAGTGAAATCCCCATAAGGTAAAGTCTCTCCTTGCCTCTCCCATCCCATTGTTGGTACCAACTATAAAAGAATTAACAAAAGGCTGTGAGAGTAGCAGAGTCAACTCCTGAATAGATAGGTTTGTATTGTTATATCTAAATGTGAGTGTTTGGTTCCAAGAAGTAATATAATTTGTGTTTCAATATTTAAGGTTTACAGTAATGCAAGCAAAAGATACGAACTTAAAATACTGTAGTTATTCTTTGCCATGTCCTGTTGGCCATTGGCACTAACAGAGTCAGGCTAGCAGCAGAAAAGGGTATCATTTTGTGAAGTGGTATCATCACAGGGTGAGATTGTGTGTTCTTTCTAGAGGTGGCAAACCCTTAGCTTGGGGAAAATTATGAAGGCACCCTAAATGAATTCCAGAGAGCTGGAATCTAACCCTGTAAAAGAGGGGTCCCTTTAGGAAAGCTGGACTAGGAAGGACTGACCAACCCTGAGCTCTGAAACATGGCCACTTTTGTTCATCTGTGGAGCCGTATGCCAAGTTCAGAAGCTTGTCACTAGCTAGTAACTTATGATTGAGTAGAACAAGGAAGGGAAGATGATGTCAGATACTTTTAACCACTATTTTTGTGCAAATAGTATAAAAGGTAAAGTAAAAATCGATAGAAGTTTCTACAGTGTCTGGCATTAGTGTGATTGATACACCTTTATCCTTTTGGGGAGAGAACAAAACCACCACCTCTACTGGCAGACTGGATAAGAAAGTTTGTTTAGCTGTAACGTTTAGCAGAAAAGGGTGCCCATGATATGTACTACACATCGGTAGTACCAGTAATACAGTGTGGCAGGTGGTTCTCCCTCATAATCAGTGTCTCTGTACGACCTTTACAGTCCCCAAGGATAATTTTTAGAAATAAAGTATTTCTGTAGAGAAGGGCCAGGTTTTCTTTGGGGTTTCTACGAACATACTGCTTGCACTTGTTTAGCCAGAATTTCAGACCATGCCAGCGTATGAGTAGGCTTTGGCTCTTCACAGGTCTCCTGGGAGAGCTTAAAACTTGGGCCAAAACACTGATTTCCACAGATCTACATGTGATTCTTTTAGAGAAGACTCAAAAACACTTTTTGCCCTCTTCACTGTGCTTGGAAACCCCCACATTGTGCCGAGTCTTTACAGAGAAACCTGTAGATGTGGTTTGTAGGTATATGAGTAAGTATCTGTGTAAAAACAGTGGGTATGCAGTATGTAAATACGTTTAAGTTATTATGCTAGAAAAATAAAGTTACAGACCACGCTGTTGAATGTTTGTTCCTTGATTTTAGTGACACCTGCTGGAAGAGCTGAGAACCCCTCTGCAGAAGGGAAGGAGTAAGGGTGTTAATAAGATCCTAATAGGTTTTCACAAGATGGACTCCCTGCCCCCTAGCTCATTTGACTGCTACTGTAGTTTTTCCTTTATAACCTTTACGCAAGTACAAATAAAGTAGTGTCTGTGAGACTGGCTGCTGGTCCTAAAGTCCTATCATTAATGAGGAGCACACTGCACTCTGGGGCTTGTGAAGACGTACTGGAACGCAGCAGCGTACCGTGATGGAGAGTTCTGGGGGGTAGTGTTGTTTGTTTCTTTGAAAGCTTGCAAACCCCTCACATCCTGGGTGCTTTAAAGAGGATGTCATGTGGTTATAAGTTATTTGTGTTAAAGAAATGGAGGGTGGAAGAGTTTGGAGAAGAAACAAAGGCTCCAGGAAGCCCCCGCTCTCTCCAGGTGGCTTCCTAAATGGAGAGAGCATGGGTGGAGGGCTCCCGTAATTATTGAGTAGAGAGCTTCCTGTGTGTGGAGCACGTGAACAGGAACTCTTATGTCAACTGGATCGGGTGAACTACAGAAACCAGGGATGAAATTCCTGGGTGCTGAGTAGATGCCGTCTGTATAACAAATGCTTTCACAAAAGTTCACATCTGACCACCACCCGGCTTTCCAAAGACCAAAACTAGAGATTCTTTTTTCTTGAGACAGGGTTTCTCTGTCTACTGGCTGTCCTGGAACTCACTTTGTAGACCAGGCTGGCCTCGAACTCACTGAAATCCACCTGCCTCTGCCTCCCAAGTGCAGGGATTAAAGGCGTGTGCCACCGCCACCACCTGTCAAGAAATTCTTGAAAACCCAGAGAGATTTCCATTTCAAAATCCAAGAATCCTGTCAGTTGCCTGATTTATTTCACTTTGAAAAAAAATATATGTATTGATGCTATTGTATTGCCTAGAGCAGGCAAGGGTAAGACAATCTCGGATGCCTACAGACGTACCATGTGTTCCTGTAAACAAATGTCTTGTTTCTGTGAGAATTGAGCAACACCTCACCACACCCAAGAAGGTATACAAAATGGAGAAGTTCAAAATATTATTTCTACTTCTATTTTCTGTATGTCTTCTAAAGGGAAATTAATTCAATAGTGTTTTTTTTTTAATTCACTGTTCTTCCCTTCCCCCTGCCCCACCCAGAGAATGTCTAACAAGATGTTTCAGACTGTCAACTAAATAATACAATGTCCCCCCACCTTTGAATGTGCTGTCACCATGTTTGTGTCTCCTCTTTTGTGAATGGCTTGCAGATTGACAGAGACTGGCAACTAAGGCCACCCAGCCAGATCTCACTCTTTTCATTAGAATGTCAAATTAACTGAGCAAACTGATTCTGTTAACCAGAACATACTAAGATAGGTCTATCAAACTGCCATCAGATGAAAACAAAATAGGCCAATATTTCCTAATTGAAGGGTCTTTTCTTTATGGTTGTGAACCTAGCCCTTTAATGGCTGAGCCATCTCTCCAACCCCTAACAGTTTGTTTTGTTGTTGTTGTTGTTGTTGTTTTGTTTTTTGTTTTTAATGGGAGATACATCTATGGTTCAAAAATGAAAACTCCACTTTAAAAAAAAGCATTCTGTAACCAGGTCAAATAGTTAAAACTAAACCACAAATGAATTGGCAAGTAAAAAAATGCACCTGCCATAAATAAACAATCTTTACAACTAGGGCTATTTCAAGGTCTGAAAAGATAGTCAAATGTGTGCCACTCGATCCTGAGGTTCAGATCCAGGTGCAGTGGCATATGCCAATGAGTCCAGTTCTGGGGAAGTAAGGCCAGGAGGGTCTCTGAACTGGCCAGCCAGCCTGGATGAATTGGTGAGCTTTATGTTTAATGAAAGATGCTGTCTCAAAAATTAAGATAATAAGCCATAGAGGGTAACCATTCACATTCTCTTGCTCTCTCTGCCTCTTGCTTATGGGTCAGAAGTAAGGTCTCAACTCAGCTACTGCTCCAGCACTATGTCTTTGCCTGTCTGTTGCCGTACCCCCTGCTATGATGGTCATGGACATAACCCTCTGGAACTGTAAGCAAGCCCCCAATAAACTCTTCTATAAGTTGTCTTTGGCATAGCGTCTCTTCACAGCAGTAGAAAAGTAACTGAGACAGAAGTCTAAGGACATTTCCATTAATGATATAGCACTACCAAGAGAAATGGTGCTGTTAAAGTACCATTGGTCACTGGACTGGCTGGCTTTGTGTGTCAACTTGACTCAAGCTAGTCATCAGAGAAGAAGGAGCCTTAGTTGATGAAATGCTTCCATGGGGTACAGCTGTAAGTCATTTTCTCAATTAGGGCTCAATGGGAGAGGGCCCAGCCCATTGTGGGTGGTGCCACCCCTGGGATGGTGATTCCTGGTTCTTTAAGAAGGCAGGCTGCCCACCCCACATCTGACAGAGGGCTCATCTCCAAAATATACAATGAACTCAAGAAGCTAATCACCAAAACACCAAACAACCCAATTAAAAAATGGGGTACAAATCTCAATAGTGAAATCTCAAATGGCAGAAAGGCACTTAAGGAATTGCTCAGCATCCTTAGCCATCAGGAAAATGCAAATCAAAACAACTCTGAGATACCATCTTACACCTGTCAGAATCGCTAGAACCAAAAACACCAACAACAGTTTATGCTGGGGAGAATGTGGAGAAAGGGGAACACTTCTCCACTGCTGGTGGGAGTGCCAACTTGTGCAGCCACTTTGGAAATCAGTATGGCAGTTTCTCAGGAAAATGGGAATCAGTCTACCACAAGATCCAGAATTCCGTTCTTAGGCATATACCCAAGGGATGCACATTCATATCACAAGGACATCTGTTCAACTATGTTCATAGCAGCATTATTTGTAACAGCCAGAACCTAGAAGCAACCTAGATGCCCTCCACCGAAGAATGGATAAAGAAAATGTGGTACATTTACACAATGGAGTACTACTCAGAAGAAACAATAGGATCTTGAAATTCACAGGCAAATGGATGGAACTAGAAGAAACCATCCTGAGTGAGGTCACCCAGACACAGAAAGAAAAACATGGTGTGTAGTCACTCATAAGTGGATATTAGACATAGAGCAAAGGATAACCAGCCTATAATCCACAACCCCAGAGAAGCTGGGAAACAAGTAGGACCCTACGAGAGACATGCATGGACCTCCGAGAAGGGGAAAGGGACAAGATCTCCTGAGTAAATTGGGAGCATGGTGGGGAGGGGAAAGAAGGTAGGAGAGAGAGGAGGGGAGAAGGGAAGGGGGAGGAGAACATGAGGGATCAGGAAGGTCCAGTTGGGGGAAGGACAGAGGAGAGCAAGGAAAGAGACACCTTCATAGAGGGAGCCATTATGGATTTAACGAGAAACCAGGCACTAGGGAAATTTCCAGGAATCCACAAGGATGACCCCAATTAAGAATCTAAGCAATAGTGGAGAGGCTACCTTAAATGCCCTTCCCCTATAATGAGGTTGATGACTACCTTAAATAGCACCCTAGAGCCTTCATCTGCAGAAGCAGAGATTCACAGGTAAGTACTCAGCTGAACTCCTGGAATCCAGTTGTAGAGAGGAAGGAAGAGTGATGAGCAAAGGAGTGAAGACCATGCCGGGAAACCCACAGAAACAGCTGACCTGAGTAAGTGGGAGCTCACAGACCCCAGTCTGACAGCTGAGGAACCAGCATAGGACTGAACCATGTCCCCTCAACATGAGTGTCAGGTGTGGGAGCCTGGGTCCTCTGGCAGTGGAACCAGTATTTATCTCTAGTGCACAAATGGGCTTTGTATCTCTCAGCCTAGATATGGGGGGAGGGCCTGGGTCCTGCTCCAAGTGATGTGACAAGCTTTGAGGATCCCCCATGGGAGGCCTCACCCTCCCTGAGTGGACAGGAGGGAGGGGAGCTGGAGGAGGGGGGAATGGGAGGAAGGAGGGAAGGGGAACTGTAATTGGTATGTAAAATAAGATTGTTTTTAATTTAAATAAAAATTAATTTTAAAAAATAAATCAGGCTGCACAAGCCAGGGAAAGGAAATCAGTATGCAACTCCTCTCCATGGCCTCTGCATCAGCTCCTGCCTGCCAGTTCCTGCCCTGCCAGTTCCTGCCCTGACTTCCTCCAATGATGAACTATGATCTGGAAGTGTAAGCCAAACAAACCCTTTCCTCCCCAACTTGCTTGGTGCTTTGTCTCAGCAATGGAAACCCTAACTAAGACAGTTTCCAGTATCTTGAAGAAGAGAGAGGTAAAACAAAGAAAGACCAAGCCTATGTCTCATGAATATTCCTTTCTTGGCAGGGGTGGGGAGAACATTAAGTACAAATACAAGATCATTTAGCTCCAATCAAATTGGACATTTAGATGACATTTGAGGTTCAGGAAAGAGGTTAAAGATCTCCTGAGGAGATGGAAGAGCAACAACAGATAGGAAGAGCTTGCAGATCAAAATTGCAGTTAGGGATGCTGTCTGGTTGCTTTGGGCTGCAGGGCCATTAAATGGTTCCCCCTATATATAGTTTACTCAAGAGACAGCATGCCATCATGGTCTGTGGGACTGCCAAGTGTTAAGTGTCAATCTACTTACCTTATTATGCTTCCTTGTGCATTCTAAACTATGTCTAGACTTTCATTTCCTCACTTTTAAAATAAGAATGCTAACATCACACCTCAAACATTCCTTGTGAAGAGTAAAATCTACTACTTTACCTAAACTTCTTAGCATAGTGCCAGACACCAGCGTGGACACTGCCCATACCTAAAATGGACCATTTGTGTGTTCACCTTAGGGAGCTGGCATAGAACTACATTTAGTTTTAAGTCCCCATGAAGATTCAAGAATTTAGCAGTGGGCCAAAGTTCTGAAGAAAGTTTGGACATCCAGGAAGGAAATAAACTTAGGTCACAGCTTCCAGGAAAGCAGCTGAGACCAAATCAAAAAGCAGGCACACCAGAACCTCCTGCCTCCTTCTTCACTGCAACTGTTCCCAGATGTCAGCGCAAATTTACTAAAACCCTACGACAGTAACACTGGCTTTTGAGCAACTGTTTGCCCTGGATTGGTCTTCAGGGACTGGGAATGGTCTGAACATAGGAAGAGCCTCAGTAAAATTATTGCTAAAGAGATAGTTGACCAGCACATCAGAACCCCAGTAGAGAAATGTGTAATGAATTGTGTAAGGACTTTCCTCAAGTGTTTTTCCTTAGATTGGGTGGCAATAGTTGTAGTTATTTGGTGTCTCACACTCAAAGCAAAAATAACTCTTAGATCTGGAACCTTCTAGTTGTACAAATATTTTCATCTTCTCAGAGTGGAAACAGAGAAGGCCACCTATTAGAAGGCTGGGAGATTTAGACTGGCTTCATCAAGCAAAAAGATGGTCAGCAGTTAGGAATGCTTCTTTCCTTCTTGCCCTTCCAGAGAACCCAGGTTCAGTCCCCAGCACCCACTAGCCAGGTAACAATTGCCTATAATTGTAGCTCCAGGGGACCTGACACCCTCTTCTGGCTTCCATGGGCACCCACACACACATGACATGTGGGATATTTGATTGCACTTTGAAACCCAAGACTCTGTTAATAAAATCCACCTTGAATCAGAGAGCAGAGCCAGCAACTAGTTGACAGGAATTAGTCATAGAAAATACAGAGGATCCAGGAAAATGGACAGACAGATGTGGTGATACCTTGCTTGTACAAATAAAGCCTGTCTGAGGGTCAGAGAATGGAGCTTGCCACTAGGCTAACCATAGAGGTCTGGAGGTCTGTACAGACAGACAGGAAGTGAACTAGCTGGGCAGAAACAGGATATAAGCAGGGAGAAACAGGAACTCACTCGCTTGTCTGCATAGATGCTAAAGAGGTAAGGTGTGGTGATGGCTTGCTCCTTCTCTCTGATCCGGCAGTCTTCTAGTCTGCTGGCCCTGCCCTATACTTCCTGCCTGGTACTGGCCCATCAGCATTTATTCATCAACCAATAAGAGAAACATTCACAGCATACAGAAGGACATCCCCCATTAGAGAGAGATACAAGAAGGAGTCAGGAGGGACTTGGAGTGTCTGTCTTTTTGGTTTGGGATGGCTGGAGAGAGGCTATTTTGCTGGGTCTCCAGCCAAAAGGGAAGGTCAGATGGTTGCTTCTCGGTCTCTCTGAGCTAGCAGGTCTCCACACCAACATCTTACTCCTAAGTCTTTATTAGTAAATAAAATGATAGAGACTTAATTTGAAACTACATTTGGTACTGGTGGGACCAGAAGTCCCACCGGCAGCAGCCTGAGGGGCAAGGGTGGGAGTGAGGGCATTGACTGCAAGAGGGTCAGACCAAGGGCCACAGACAGAGTAGTTAAAATATCAGTAGATTCAGGGGCAGCCTCTAAACCAACAGAAAAACAACATATCTTCACCCAAATAAACACATACACGTAAAAAAAAAAGTAAATCTTTAAAATATATTTTTCAGCTGGGCAGTGGTGGCACATGCCTTTAAACCCAGCACTCAGAAGTCAGAGGCAGGTGGATCTCTGAGTTCAAGGCCAGCCTGGTCTACAAAGTGAGTTCAGGGACAGCCAGGACTTACACAGAGAAAAAAAAAACAATTTTTTTTTCAAATGTGAGGTGTGATGGGGAGGAATTATAAGAAGTTGAACACACTTGTTCAATAAAAACACAACAAATGAGAAAATGAAAAATGATGAAATGACCAAAAAAACAAAAATCTCATAAAAGGGGGGAGAGTATATAGAAGATGGCTGGACAGAAGGGTAGTGGACACATAATTGATAAAACCTGTAAACAATTAATAAACATACTGAATAGAGATGCCAAAATGTAGGGACTGCTCAGGGTTTCTGAGATTAGAGTTGCAAAGGAACTGTCTGTTGCCTGTTAAATGTTTTCCTTTAAAAATGAGTATATATCTCCTTGGGCATTAGAGAGTCTAATAACTAGCCAAGATTCTTTGGTTTCAGTGAGTCCAGTATGAACTACTATCTCCAGCCTCGGGGTAGAGAGGAGAAACTAAGTGCACTGTTGTACCTTATACAACCTAAGGGCAAGAAGGAAAACCCGAAAGACAGGAAATCAAGCCTGGGAGCTGTCAGGGTGTCTCTGCTGCTAAGACTCGGCAAGCCCTTTCTTCTCCCATTCCACAGTTGATTTTCTGTCTTGTGGATGCTCTTTGTAGAATAAACCCACCTTCAGTTCACTGTGGGTCACATAAAATATCATAACGTGCAGAGGCATTCATTCCCCTGGTTCCATCCAGAATCTTTAAGAATCTTGTAAGAGTAAGCATTCTTCCTATGGCCTTCCTCACTAGAGATACTTTGATTACTATTTTTAACATGAACTTAAGGGCTGAGGATATAGCTCATATGACAGTACTTGCCTCTTGTGCACAAAGTTGTCCCAGCATGACATGAAGCAGGTGTGGGCTAAACCCTTAGGTGAGTATCAGGGTTACTAATCACTTAAAAAAATAAATGGGCTGGAATTTTTTCATCAGAACTGTGCTCTTCAGCAATCACAGGGGAAGATAATTAATCCAATTCATAAAATAGCTAACAATAGCCAAATAAGTATATCAGTGAATAAGAAAATAGGGTTGAGTATAACATGGGAGGGAACAGTCACTTAATTAACAAACACCTATTGAGTACAGCTGGATACTGGGCATTCAATGTTGAATACCCCCATTTCCTTACCTAGAGGAGCTTACAGTAAGAAAAACGAATATTATTTCAGTTCTCAGTGCTCAATTTTGAAATGTTTTTAACTGAGATATTTTTATATACCAAACGTAACTCATCTTTATATCCGGCAACAATTTAGTAAAGGAAACTGCTTACCTTCACATTCCCTGGATGGATCAGCTGGCTGCCTGTTCCAGGGGTGCATTCATGCAAAAGCAGGGTGTCAGTGATTGCGACCTCAGTTGAGCCAGACATCCAAGATGGTTCCTCCAAACTGCTCATAACCAGTGGAAGTTACCCTCTGAGAGACCAGCTGGGGTTGTGAAATCAAGTAGCCACTTGTATTGTTTAGGGTTTCTGTTTATGGTAAAACACCATGACCAAAAGCACCCCAGGTTGGAAAGGGTTCATTTCACCCCACAGCTACTAATCACATCCATCATGAGGGCAGTCAGATGGAGCAACTGGAGGCTGGAACTAAAGCAGAGGCCATGGAGGAACACTACTCATTCACTTGCTCTCTCTGATTTGCTCAGCCTGCTTTCTTAAACCATCCAGGACTATGGGTACTACCCCCAGTGGGCCAGATCCTCCAACATCAATCACTAATCAAGAAAATGTCCCACACTCTTGCCCATAGACCAAACTAGTCGGGGTATTTCCTCAACTAAAATTCCCCTTCCAAAATGACTTTAGCTTGTGTCAAGTTGACAAAAAAAAAAAATAACACTTTTCTGTGTGACTTTGGTTTTTCATAGCATGTTGGCTCTGGAGAGAGCATAGCAAAAGTAATCGTACAACAGAAACTGTTTCCTGATAACCAGGGAAGATGACAAACACAGTTAATGACCACCCCCAAGGACCAGCACATCTTAACTTCCACTATCTTCAGCTGGCCAAAGTACCTACGGGGCCATCCAAATTCAAAGACCCACACAGTAAACCTCACCTCTTGATAGAAAGGAGGACAGGTATCAATGTTACACTGCAGCAAGTAACATAGTATTACAGATATTTTGGGGTATCCTAAAAAAAAATGTCATTGTTTCATACCATGTCTCATCCCATATTATTTTAACCCAGTATTAAACTTTTAGATGTACTATATCATCGTAAGTCTAAGAAACAAAGTGATCCCTATCTATAATTTCTTATTGTAAATAAGGGAATATCTCAGGTGGAAAAAGACCTCTCACAAATGGTGAGATAAGTGTATATTCTGCTTGAACCTGTACCCAGCACACCCTCACATTCTCTGTATCACAGAAACAGATCATTGATATTCCAGACATGACATTAAGTACAAATGTCTAACACATCTCAGGACATTACTGTTGTTTTTCTTGTTTAATTATTGCTACCTTTTAAGCTACAGTTATCCCATTCAGCAACTGTCACTTCACAGCTACCAGCAGCGGTAGGGCTAGGCCGCAAGAGCCAAAGCCTGAGGGAATTCTGTTCCCTCAGACACTGACACTTTCAAAGCTACTAGGGAAACATTGAAATCTCTGTCCCACTAAACTCAAGATTCAAAGGTTGTGGTAGAATCCTGCTTCCCAGAGAGGCTAAAAAGCAAGCAGCTCACCTAGCTCACCTCCTCAGGTCTCCCAAGATGTCCTCATGATTTTCTCGCCTCCTCCTTATAAACCCTTCACCACCTGGCTCCTCCCTACAACTTCCTGTAAGCTAGTTGCTGGCCAGCCTCCTGACCACAGGTGAATTTTGTTTAATCAAACACATCTTTGCATCATTAAACAAATGTTCCAGAGAATAAACGAAAGTAACACACCTTAAAATAACATTCTACAACACATTGCATCCTTTCAATGCAACTTAACAAAAAACTAACCTCTGATGACCATTTGTCTGATACCATTTCAAGCTATTGGAAGAGCATCAGGCCTGCAATAGTGTCTTCCTGGAATTAACAACCACTAACAAAAGGCAGAAAAATATCTCTTCTTTGGGATTACTCTCAATGACAGTGGAGGTGTCTCTTTTTTTGTTTTGTTTTGTTTGTTTGTTTGTTTGTTTGTTGTTGTTTTTTGGTTTTTTGAGACAGGGTTTCTCTGTGTAGCTTTGGAGCCTATCCTGGCACTTGCTCTGGAGACCAGGCTGGCCTCGAACTCACAGAGATTCACCTGCCTCTGTCTCCGGAGTGCTGGGATTAAAGGTGTTCACCACCACCGCCTGACCAGAGCTTCCCCCCCTCTCTCTCTCTTTCTTTGGTTTTTCCATACAGGGTTTCTCTGTGTAGCTTTGGAGCCTATCCTGGCACTTGCTCTGGAGACCAGGCTGGCCTTGAACTCATAGAGATCCACCTTCCTCTGCCTCGAGAGTGCTGGGATTAAAGGCATGCACCACCAACGCCCAGCTGTGCAGGTATCTCTTATTGAATGGCTCCACACCTTCAAATAGCTACCTAAGTAAATCGCACATATACACAATTAGACTTAAGTAGGATAACTTTTTACCTTCATTCATTCAGAAACAGTTTTCAGCATTTCTTGTTTAGCATTCAACAGAGTGTAGGGAGTGAGTGTACCATGTATGGACAAGCATTCATGACATGAGCAGGGACATGTCAAGGACCCCAACACCTCAGACCTGTGGGAATGTCAAGGCTTTCTCTGGGTCAGTCTAAGGTAAATGGCAAGGGCTTCCCTTGGTTCACATATGGATGTTAACTGTATGCAGCAAGTATCAACCATAACTCCCTCCTCCCAGATGACTGCAACCTGAGACTGCCCACTTCAGAGACCCATCACCTCCTTAAACTATAGAGAACAAATACATTGATTTCCTGGGCTGCCAGTGTGTCTCTATCTGAGTGTGCTGTCCACTGATCCCAGCTTTTCTGACCACGTATCTGTCATTTCTTCTTTGCCTGTCACCCAAGTCAAGTCTTTCCCAAAGCTGCACAGGACTTCACTGATGGTAAATCTAACACTTGTCACAGGACATTACATCCTTTCCATGCAATTTAACAAAAGCTAATCTGTGAAGACCACTTGTTTGACAAGACAACACTTGTCTTAGGGTTTCCATCGGTGTAAAGAGACACCATGACCATGGCAACACTTACAAAGGAAAAACAATTATTTGATGTGGCTTGCTTACAGTTTCAGAGATTCAGTTCATTGTCATCATGGCTGGGCACGTGGCAGGGAGCATGGTGTCACGCAGGCAGACATGATGTTAAAAAAGTAGTTGAGAGTCCTACATCTTGCAGACAACAGGAAGTCAACTCAGACACTGGGTGATATCTTAACCATAGGAAACCTCAAAGCCCACCCCCCACAATGACACACTTCCTCCAACAAGATCATACCTACTCCAACAAAGCCACACCTCCTGATAATGCCATTCCCTATGAGTTTATGGAGGCCAATCACGTTCAGACTACCACAACACTACTTTCAAATTTTTACTATTTTATCTCCAGTGCTCCACATTCAAAACAGAAGTTAAGTATGAGGTGACTGGAGAGAGAGTTCAATGATTTAAAAACCTTTGTTGCCCTTAGAGAGGCGTTGGGTTCAGTCTCCAGCATCCCCATGGTGGCTCCCAATCATCTGGAACTACAGTTCTAGGGGATTCGATTCCCTCTTCTGCCTTCATAGGCACCAGGTGTGCACATGGTGCGCATACAGATGTTCAGGCAAACACTTGTATAAATGGAGTTCTTAATTAGTCTAGATAATAAAAAGCCAGAGGGAAATGCTGAGAGATCAGAGAGAAGGAGCAAGCCACAGCACATATTACGTCTCAGCAAAGGTAAGAGCAAGTTCCTGTTTCTCCCTGCTTATATTTGGTTTCTGCCCAGCTACCTCCCTTCTTGTTTGTCTATACAGACCTCCAGACCTCTATGGTTAGCTAGTGGCAAGCTCCATTCTCTGACATGGTTTAATTCAAGCAAGATATCACCACATACTTGTTTACATAAAATAGAAATAAATAATAAATATTTTCAAAAACAGGAGGATGAGTGGGAAACTGTTAGCCCACTAGGAGGGCTTGGAATATTAAAATATTTTCCCAATTCTTAAAAGCATCTCTGTGTATTTTAGTCTTGTTGAAGAAAGAAAAACCATTTAGTGAGGTAGGGACCTCAAACATCCCAGATGGTAGTCATAGGAGATCTACAAAGATGACGCCAGCTAACAATCTAAACAACGGAGGAGAGGCTACCTTAAATGCCCTCCCCCTGATTATGAGATTGATGACTGACTTATATGCCATTCTATAGCCTTCATCCAGCAGCTGGTAGAAGCAGACACCCACAACTAATCACCGAACTGAACTGGAACCCAGATGCTGAGAAGGACGAGTGAAGAGCACAGGGGTCCAGACCAGGCTGGTGAGACCCACAGAAACAGCTGGCCTGAACATCCGGGAACTCTTGCTCCCCAGACTGATAGCTGGAATACCAGAATGGGACTGATCCAGACCCCAGGAACATGGGTTTCTGTGAGGAAAACTCAGAAATCTATGGAACCTCCTATAGAAGTTCAGTACTTATCCCTTGCATAGGTGTGGACTTTGGGAGCCCATTCCATATAGAGGAATACTCCCTGAGCCAAGACACACGGGGGTGAGCCTAGGCCCTATCTCAAAGGATACGATAGACTCTGATGGCACCCTATGGAAGGCCTCACCATCCAGGCATGTTAGAAGCTCTCAGTTGCAAATTTTTCCTCATAAGAATTTCCTCCCGCTTTGCCTTTTGGTTTAGTGGAGAGAAGCATATCCCATAATTCTTATCACTTAAGCAAAGGTCCAACCCCTTCCCCTAGTTGTTGTCCCCATTGTGAGTCTTGCTAATTTTTGTCAATATGGGTGAGCTACTCCCAAGCTTTCATGAATAATAGGGCTACCAAAACTGTAACTGGAGACTACATCATTGGAGGACACAGGAATCAATTGTAAATGTACACTGTATATGGGCCAAGAGCTCCTATGGCTCAATGAAGATGGTTGTTTCTTTTGGGATGTTTCTGACCTCAATTTAAACAGCTTATTTATCATGAGGATTATGTTGTTTTGAAAGTAAATTGGAAAAGTCAATGAATAGTGCAGGAGTTGCCTACTTTGAAGCCTCCCCAGACCCACTATGATCTGGTTCACTTATACCTATGAGGGAAAATTAATAGGGACCAAAGCAATAGAAGTATGAAAAGAAAATTTAAAACCAAAGATAAACAAATTTGTTTCTCAGAAGAAAAGATAGGTCTGTGTTTCTGAACACTCCATGTTATCAATCAAGTTAGCAATGATGTATCAACAATCTGAGCTGCTAGCACACAATTGCCAATAAAATAGAATTTTTCTGCCAGGTGGTGGCAGCACATGCCTTTAATCCCAGCACTTGGGAGGTAGAGGAAGGCAGATCTCTGTGAGTTCGAGACCAGCCTGGTCTACAAGAGCTAGTTCCAGTACAGCCTCCAAAGCCACAGAGAAACCCTGTCTCAAAAAACAACAAAACAAAAAAAATATAATTTTTCCATTTTGATTCTGCCTCTATCTAATAGGTAGAGTGTGGACCAGTCTTTCTAAGTTTTAAAAGCACTGGGGATCAAACCCAGGGTACCATGCATACTGGGCAAATGTTCTCCCATTGAACTGAACCCCCCCAGCTCCTAAAAGTATGCTACTATATTTTGTGCTTTAGGATAACACCCTTTTTTTAACTGATTATGCATCTCTTCACTTGAGAATCATATTCTCCTTCTCAAGATTACTAAGCTATATCAACCCTAAACAACTACAATGGCTTCGGTTATCCTCACCCACACCTACTCTCAACTATACCCAGGTATTTAAAAATGTCTAGGTTAAACAATGAAATTACTAAATGAAAATTTGAGGTCATGTGCCAAGTTTCAGAGAAAAAGAAAGGAGAAAGTATTCTTTTTACTCCACCCATGGAATATGAAAATGATAAAAGAAACATTGCTGCTGAAGGCAAGGAATGTGGTGTTTCAGATAGGGATCTAGGACATTCTAGCCCTGGGTCTTCAACGCCTCCATCTCCTACCTCTGAATGACTCATTTCTACAATCTGGTTTAGCTGGCCTTCCTCATCTGCAGCTTTCACAGAGCTGGTCTATTATGTAAGACAAGATAAATTTCCCAGCAGTACTTCTGAAATCTCTTTCTCATGAGATATTGTGCAAGGAAGCTTTCCCTTTGACATATAACACAGCACAATATTTCGTAAAGTGTAGATTAATATTGCATCTATCTCAAGATCAATTATCTGACAAGTTTAGTTATCTAGGATGCATCTGGTAAGAAGTAGGAAAATGATAAGTTATTTGAACCACTAAAGAAATCTTTCATCTGTGTGTGTGTGTGTGTGTGTGTGTGTGTGTGTGTACCTGTATGCATTCGTGTGTGTGTGTGTGTGTGTGTGTGTGTGTGTGTGTACATACACCTGACATATAGAAGCCAGGGGACAACTTCAGATATTGTTCCTTTGGTGCCATGTAGTTTTCTTTCTTGTTGGTATGTGTTCATGAAGGTTTGTGTGCACATGTGCATACATGTATTTGTACATGTGCAAGTCAGAGACTAACACCTTCCTCAGTTGCTCTCCACCTTATATTTTTTGAGACAGAAACTCTCACTGAACCTGGAGCTCATCAATACATCTAGGCTGGCTGGCCAGTAAGGGCCAGGGTCTGCCTACTCCACCCCGGTGCTGGGGCTACACATGCTTACCAATGTGCCCAGCATTTTATGTAGATGCTGCTCACCTATTAAATCATCTGAATGTTTGCCCTGCGCTACACACTCCACTCTCATACTCGTTTAATTTCAGACAGCTGGGGCCTGAAACACAGGCTGTCTGCTTCTTCCTAATGGCATTCTCAAAGTTACTCAATCTACAGCAGGCAATAAAGACGCAAGATAACTGACCATAGTTCTCAGCCAACAGGTGCACCGTAGCCTCATTTTCTCTCAATGGGATGTTTACGATGTGATGGAAGAAGGTGAAGAGACACAGCCCAGTAAATCTCATTGCTTGTATCAATTAGGGTGGCTCCCTTATAGTTTCAGAGGTTCAGTTCATTATCATCATGGTCCTGGGGCTGAGAGTGCTACATCTTGCAGGCAACAGTAAGTTGTCTGACAGTCATACTAGGGGAAGCTTGAGCAAAAGAGACCTCAAAGCCCACCCCGACAGTGACACACTTCCTCCAACAAGGCCACACCTCCTAATAGTGCCACTTCCTTTGGGGGCCATTTTCTTTCAAACCACCACAGCAAGATCACATCAAAACTCCTTTGCAAAGCACATGTCTTTTGCCAAGTCCCACCCTGTACATAAGATGTGCAAACCTACCTCACTCCATTCCTACACCTGAGAGAATGGAAATGGAAAAATACTTACATAAAATATATTTCCTGGCCATGAAGTTGGAATCCAATCCTTAGAACAAATAAGGAACTCTTGTAAATTAAAAGTATTTAATATTGAAATTAAATGACTCACTGGAAAATTTAAAAACTAGTCCAAGAAATCTCCAGGATCAAAGAGGCAAAGTGATAGACAATGGGAGAGAAGTTTTTGTTCCTGTTTTTCGTCTATGGCAGCAAGTCTGTGATAAATGAAAACTAAGCTAAAATACCATAGGAGGCAGAGAGCTAAAGAATGTCAAATAAAGAAAAATTTGTTAATTTGCTGAAAATTTTGGACAGGAAAAGCAGTAGTGTACTATTTAATCCATTTTAAGATTATTCTTATTGTTATTTTAATTTATGTATTTGGGTGTTTTCTTGGAATGTATGTCTGTGTACCATATTCATGCCTGGTGTCTTCAATAAATAAATAAAAATACATTTTAAAAGTTTGTTTCATTAAACATAAGGGTAGGCTTGGCTGGGCAAAGAGAACGGTATCACACATAGGGGCACATGTTTCTGGGTGTCCTCCATTCCCTGCATTTTGCCATACAATGTTTAGAGAGACAGCGATGGGTATCAAATCACTATGATATGTAGATTCCTTTCACTATGTGGAAAAGATGTTATTTATAATGTCAACATTTATAACATATCAGAAATTGTGTTTTATTATAAAATAATTAAGCCTATTTTCAAAGTCGTATAAGTGAATGTAAACTCTTTTAGAGAATTTTAATTTTAGCATGTCTTAAATATTTTTTCAAAACACCATTCCAAGGTTCATTGCTGCCATTAATTTAATAGACCCACGCTGCCGCCTAGTGGTTAACATGGTCAGCAGCACATCTGGTGCACAGTATTGGGGGGAAATATTTTACTTCTTTTGTTGTTATACTAAATAAACAGAAAAATTTTATAAACTCCGGATACAGTGTTTGCAACTCAGTGGACCATGAGAACACGAATCTGCCCCTGTCCCGATCAACAAGACTTTTTTTTCTCTATTGGATCATTTCAACCGTAAAACACATCTTCAAATATTTGCTTCTTTTAAAAGTAAACTACCCACCCCCCAGCCGGGCGTTAGTGGCGCACACCTTTAATTCCAGCACTCGGGAGGCAGAGGCAGGCGGATCTTTCTGAGTTCGAGGCCAGCCTGGTCTCCAGAGCGAGTGCCAGGATAGGTTCCAAAGCTACACAGAGAAACCCTGTCTCAAAAAACAAACAAACAAACAAACTGCCCCCATCGAAAAGAAAAACAAACAAACAAAACCTGCCTTGAGCCACACGACAGCCCAGCATCCTGAGCAGCTGGGACCTCCACGCCAAGCCTCTGCACCCTTATAGCTGTAGCCCTGATTCTGTGGCCTGCGGTACTGACTTCCTGGAAAAGTTGATGTAACCACACTGTATTTTCTCACTGAATATGCACCTGGGTTCACTTACAATTTCTTTCCATTTCGCTGAAACTTTTCTGTTAGGGTCTACAGTTAGTTCTCTAAGAGAAAATTCAGTGAAACCTTCTCTGTCCTCATCTGAACACCTTGGTAGCTTTTTGGACAGTTTCTCTCTCTCTCTCTCTCTCTCTCTCTCTCTCTCTCTCTCTCTTCTCTCTCTCTCTCTCTCTCTCACTCACACACACACACACACACACACACACACACACACACACAAACTACAAACCATTCAAAGTAACTCCAGAATGAAAGGATCTTTAAAACAAAAGAAGAAGAAAAACTCGCATGCAATCTCACAAAATACAAGGGAAAGAAATATATAGCCAAGCCCTCAAGGTAACTCACTATGTATACCGGCCTGTCCCATCTGTGGCCCCTGCTTCTTTCTGCTCACGCCCATGCCCTTTTGGAGACGCCCAGTGTGTAATGACTAAGGCAAGGGATCCGTTCCCATGAGAAAACACCCGATCAACACAGCCTACCGTATCTGTCCTTTTTCTCTACTAGCTGTGCAGGTCCACTATGATGACAAAACACAGATAACTTATAAAAGAATGCTGCACTTGTCCTAAGAAAAATGAGTGGAACACTAGAGAATCAGAATTATTTTCTAACTCATGACAGCAGAGATCACCAGAGCAATGAATTCCGGAGTGACAAAACCCCTTAGAGGATCTGGAACACATGAACTGTATGCTCAAGGTTTGGCAGGAGGAGGGCGTAAGGCAGACAGGGACAATCAGTTACATCCTAGTGAATACTTACATGCTTGGTGCGAATAACAGCTATCCTGTATGCACACCAGCGCCGCAGGCAACTGTTCACAGGAAAGACAATGTATATTTGGGTACAACATACATTACCAGCTTGAGATGCTTCAGCATCCCCAATAGATTCCAGTACATCGTGATGCTCTTAACTGGTTATTTCTCCGAAGGGGGGAAAAAAAAATCAAGTGTTGTGAGATCATCAGTACAGTACAAGAAAAAGTGTGGCAAGGCCAGTGGGATCCCATGACTCTGAAGTCATCTAACAGCTGTAGATACTTTATAAACTAGTATATGAGGTTTTTGTCAGAAGGTTGTAGTGCTCGTCTTTAATCCCAGCACTCGGGAGGCAGAGGCAGGAGGACCTCTGAGTTTGAGGCCAGCCTGACCTTCAGATCAAATTCCAGGATAGCCAGGGTAACACAGAGGAAACCCTTTCTTGAAAAAAAAAAAAAAAACACAAAATAATAGTAGTATGATGGCTATTCTTGGTTGTCAACTTGACTACATCTGGAATTAACTAAAACCCACAAATAGAGGGCACACCTGTGAGGGATTTTTGCTTAATTTGAAATAGGAAGTCTACTTCTAAACTGCATCTATAAGGTAGAGAGACACACCTTAAATCCAGATCCAGAGTTGGGAAAACCCACCTCCATCCAATCTGGGCCACCCCTTCTGCTGGAAATCTATATAAGGACATGGAAAAAAGAAGCTTTTGCCCTTTGCCTGCTTGCTCTTGCCTCTGTAGCAAGTCCATTCCTTCACAGGCATTAAAGGCTACTTGTTCAGGGTTCTGGCATACACTGAAAGCCAGCTGAGACACCCAGGCTCATGGGCTGAGCAACCCCTGGGTTCTCAGGCTTTCTGTTCATAGCTAGTTATTGCTGGGTTAGCTGTGCCACAGCTTGTAAGTCATTCTAATAAAGAGAGATCCGTTCTACAAGTTCAGTTACTCAAGAGAACCCTAAGACAAATAACAAAATACATCTTTTAAAAATTACAGTAAGAGTATAAACAATCACCCCTATGGCTGATACTGTACACAGTGGTTAAAAAATGGAATTAATTCTACCTAGGGATAAGGCAGATATCTAATCTTAGGAACACTAGAAAGGTTACAAAGTACTTAATAAGTAAAAAATAAAAGGTGTTAAGATTGTGATGATACAAACAAACTTTTTTTTTTTTAATTTTAAGACAGGGTTATGGAAAACTTCAAAGAACCCAGAACAGTAATGGCACATGCCTTTAATCCTGGCACTTGGGAGGCAGAGTGAGACAGATTGACACATGAGTTCTGGAGCAAACCAGGGCTACATATTAAGACCTGTCCCCTCCCTAACTGCTCCAGTCCCCCCAAAAAAGAAAATGGAAAAAAAATGTGTAGCAAGGTCAGAGGTCGCATAGTCATTAAAACATGTTTTATGAAATCCTAAAATTTACAATTATGTACATCTACCAACACACACAAAAGATTTGTGTAGCACACCAATGAAAGACAATGTTAAATAATGGAGAACTATCCTATGTTCATGAGTTAGAAGTCTCAATACTTTTGAGGCTGTTCCCCAATGTGATCTCCACTAAAATCTCAACATGCTTTTGGTAGAAAATTTTAGTAAGCTGGTTATAAAATAAATGTGGAAGCAAAGAAATCCAAAGAATCCAATTCATTCTTTAAAAAAAAAAAAAAGTGCATAGGACTAACATTTGTAAATTTGGGAGCTTACTGCCAACAGTAGAAAAAAATAGTGTGCTCTTGGCATAAGAACATAAATATAAATGAACAGGGCAAAACAGAGAGCTCAACAAAAGATCAGAAAGAGTAAAATTGAAATTCAGTATGCAACAAACTTCGAAAAAAATTTAAGGTCACATTGTTAGTGTTATTTTTTTTTTTTTTGCAATGAATTCATGGAAAATCTAACGGCTAATTGGTTTTGTTCTGCGGGTGTAAAATAATATTCTAAAAGTTTGGTAGTTTGTGTTTTCCACTTATATGGACTATAATGCGCACAGAATGCCGTGTCTGCTAAAAATGATGTGTATTTTATAGTTCTGCATGATGCTGATTTTATTTTGTCTCATTGTATGTCAACTACAACAGAGATTTAACTAGAATGGATCACAGAATTTAAAGCATTTCATTTGGCAGTTTGCTTCCCCTTTTGGCTATAGTGAAAGATGGGCAGTGTCCTTTATGGACAAAGGATACAGCATGGGAAGTACCCGAGAGAATTTATATCAGTACTTAGGTTCAACTTTAAAAACAAGCACTATGTTTTTACAAAAGTTATTCATGGGAGAATATATCATTTCAATGGAAGTTGTTTTCTTTCAAATACCTATAAATGAACATTCTAAAACTTTTAGCTCAAAAGCTATCACCAGATATGTGCACTGCTGCCCTGTCCATTCATGCCCCTTTAACTCTTCACCTCCACAATCTTATATATGAAGCCACAGCAAACAAAAAAAGATGTCTCAAATTTTAATGTTTGATATACACACCTACTAATGTTATCAATTCAGAAACATCTAAAACTTGCTAAGTAATGAGCCAAATTGATTGCTAAGTAATGAACCTCTAAAATTTTTAACTGGGGGACTTCCATATTTACATGAAGCTGGTAAATCACAAAAACAACTTTCAACACAATGATTACTTTTTCCAAGCACCAACCCCCCTATGAAGTTGTTGTATATAAGAAGTTACTTATCACCCAAGGTAATTTCTTAGTGCAGATAAAATTGCCTAAACATAAACTCAACAATAGCTATGCCAAAGGGGATGGGAAAAGCCCACGAGGCTTCAACCACACATAAAGGATTATAGGCAACTAGGAATGCTGAGTGTAGGAGAAAACAGTCTTCTCCAGGGAAGACCACGAATTGGCTGTCCAGTACCCAAATGACCAGCTCTGAAAACATGCATACAGGTACCATTATACAGACTGAACAGGTTATATTTAGGAACACACACACACACACACACACACACACACACACACACACACACACACACACACACACACACACTCATATGACAACAATTAATGGAAAAAGGAGGCCCTGACATTGAAAGCAAGCAAGGTATATATTGGAGGGAAAGGAGAAATGATGTAATTATATTTTAATAACATGCCATTTTGGTGGGAAAGCTTTGTCAAGGATGGCCTGTGCTGCACACACAGTGAGTTCCAGGTGCAGAAAAACAGTTACAAAACAAAAACAAAAACCATAGAAGGCTGGCGAATGTTCTCGAATAATCTAACCACAAAGTCCACTCAACCCTTTCGCTGTAACAAAAATAGTAACTGAAACGATCACATGGTTGCAGGCTACACTGCACAAATCACAAAGGTTCTCATTTTTATGCCACTCTGGAACGGCTGAAGCTGTTCTGGTCTCCGGTCTGTAGACAACTATTTCGCCCTAAACAGAGGGTATTTTTTATAAGCAGACAAGCCATTGCTTTTAATAAGAATCTTTTATTGTTTATTATTAAAATGGAAGGTTAATTGGTACAATGCTATGCATAATCTCTCATCCTTAGAAAAATTAAACAAATGGATAAAAATAGAGCAAAGTGAGCATGTAAAAGACAAAAAAAATAAGCATTTTTATAGTGCCCCTGTTATATCTATGTACTGATGTTATCCATTGCATCTTAGTACTTTATGGCTTGCTCCTTTACTATGTAACTGCTGACTTTTTACAAATAGTTAACACTCAGTAAATGTTACATACAGTTACAGATTTTCATTCCACTTGACTAGTTAACTCAGTTACTCAAAAGTCAAACTTAAATTAAGAGCCCATTCTCCAAAAATGTATTAGTTTTTTACAAAATCTGTACAACAGGCTTTTAAGCAAATGACCTTGCCACAAAGACTTGTAGTGGCAACCCTGAGCTATTTGCTGTGTTATTATTATCAGGATTTATGGGAAATGTCCTTCAGGAATAAAATGATCATTTATATTAAATGTGGAGAAAGTGAAAACTTTAAAATTTGTGTGCCAGCACTGAGTTCTGTCATCATCTTTAATTATAACTAGATGTTGAGTTATTCCCCAACATATTGCCTCAAGTAAAGATAAAAACGCATCCTTTGCTTCAGGATACTTTTATGCCAAAGATATAGCTTTTTAAAAAGTTTGTTTTGTATAAATTTTAGAATTAGATATATAAAAGGAAAATATGAAAATACAAATCCACAGACTAACTTTAGAATGCCCAACAGCTAATCCATGGGGACATGTCCAGGAGTAAATGTTCTAATTGGTTACACAGCATACATCCAAAATTCCCACTGAATATAAGAAAAAAAAATGTGAATAAATAAGGCACCGTAGAACAACAGCTATAGGAAGCAGACTTCTATGACCTATTTTACTTCATAGAAAGATTCGGAGTCTTCAAAACAGAGAGTTGTAATACTATGTATTATCAATCTTCAATTGTTTACCAAGGTATCTTTTTTTTTCTGGCAGCTGTTACTTAACACAAAACAAAACAAAACAGATTAAATGCTTGGAGGGAGCAAGAATGGAGCAGAAAACTACAGGAGCCCACATATCCTTTTTCTTAAATTTAATTTGTCATATATAAGGTTTTTATGTACAATCAGTGTGCACTGTAACAGTTTATATTAAAAAGTTAATCAAATTCATCTAAAATGTTAACCTGGCTGCATAGCACATTTGACATTATTGCCCACATGAAAAGGGAAAACAAATGGATTTACAATAACTTTTGGCCATTTTGGATTCTGAAAGTGTTCATCCACCTACCCTTTTAAACCAAATGTGTCTGACAGAAGTTCCCAGAGCATGAAGTTTATAATTCACATATTACCCTCACCAGTTCTTTTGTAAAACTACAAACATAATATTGACTTCCAAAAGGAGGGATAAAACATGTATCTAATAAAAATATTCAATATAAAAAGAGGACTAAAAGAAAGAAGTGGCCCCTTTCCCCATTTTTACATTCTAAACAATGATTCCATCAAGACAAATCATTAAAAAGTGTTATTACACTGTTTGTTTGTTTTTTTTTTTTTTTTTTTTTAATAAGAAGGCCTGAGTTGGTAGGGAAAGGAACAGTCAAAAGAAGCCTGAGAAGGGCAAGGAAGGGAAGCTCATTTAATACATTTACAATAATTTACAGCCATCTTCTTCTGTAAAAAGGCATAATAATAATCACAAACAGGAAATTCCCGGCTATATTACAGACATAAGTACAGGATTTAAATATTCAAGCTTGTGACGGGAAGCGGCAAGGTGGTCGCAGTGTACGATGTAAACAAGGAGCTTTGGAAAGTGAACAAAGTTCTTGAGTGTCTTTTCTTCATTAAGAAAAGAGCTCTCTTTCATTCCTTCCTGAAACATGATCACAGGTCAGAGTAAAGTTCATATACAAACATAATTTAAATGGAGTCAGTCGAAAAATCACTGACATAAAAACAGTTTTATTCAGCCTATACGGGAGGGCAGTGTTGAGGTCCCTGTTATAGTAAACATTTCCATTTCTTTAAAAAAAGAAAAAAAAAAGTACTGCAGTATTAGCAGTACAGTGCAGCATAATCCTTAAATATAAAAATATTCTCTCTTCTGTTGGGATAATAGACCTTGCGTCCTGGAAAGAAGTAACAATACTGCTACTGATAGAAGAACTGTTTGCATCTTTCAAGTCATGTAAGGCAATTACTGTGTTGGTTTATGATCTATGGCTAAAACCAAAGTCCAGACAGACAAATAAATTATCAGCTTCTGTTATGTTTTCCGGCTACTCCAGGTGTGCTCAGGTGTACTTTTGTGTTCAACTGAGTGTTCAAACGGAGACCTGGAGCCATAAGGAGACCTCTGATCTAAAGGTGAGCGAGGGCCAGTGCTGGCAGCTCGGTGGTCCATTTGCCAGTCAGAAAGAAACCGATAATCCCTGGAAGATTTATGATGTGTGTATTCAGAACTTGATCGATGGTCTGAATGCAGTCGATGGTCCGAGTGAGACCGATGGTCAGAGTGGCACCTGTCCTTTAAGCTCCCTTCCAAACTTGACCTATGCTCTCGACTCCTGTGGTCATCCAGTTTTCTGTGTTTCTCTCTGTCACTATAGTACCTAATCAAAGAGAAATTTAGCCTTTTAGTCCAGTGAGTAAGTTAAAGCTCCCAAATAAAAACATACAATTATAAATACTTTAAAAATGTATTTTAATTTTGTACAAGTTCAGTGTTTAACCAAACTTCATAAAAGTAGCTTAGAATCACTTCTCCCCTGAACGACAGCACCACCTCATAAAGCAGAGCTTCAGAAATCCCTACCTAGAAACAAATCACTCACTAGAAATTCCCATGAAAAATGTTGGTTCACAAGGTCAGAGAAGCATACACAGCACCCCAGAAAGAAGCATTTTAACTTCACTTACAAATCACTTCTCTCAGTGTACCTTGGTGTCTTAAGGTAATGTCTGAAATAACCACAGCTAAGAAAACTGTCCTCAAACCTGAAGCCCTTTACAAACCTCTAGGAGGAAAAATTAAAATACTAAAGGAAACTTTTCATTAGCTTGTGATGTCTCATGCAACTAGTTATGTAATGCATTAACACATATATCAAGAAATTTACCCCATGACAAATCTCTAACATTTGCCTTTTCAGATAAAATGTTCCTGTTGAGCAAAGATTCTTGTGATAAACACTTCCTCCAGAGGTATGTGACAACACTGGCATTCTTCTTGTTATATGCCCCTAATGGAAAGCCTTTCTATAATTAACATGCTTATATAGTATATAGTTTATATATAAGGCTTTATGTAAGTTTATATAAGAGAGCTCAGAATAGGTGAGCTCTCTCCAGAGCCGCACATTCAGCCTCCCTCACTTCTTTCTGACTATAACATTTATTTTTCAGTTTTCTGAATTTGAATTTTAGCAATGATCACAAATCATCAAGGACACTCTTTAAATAAAAAATAGTGTATTTTGCAGTTATATTTTGTCTCACAGGATTTCAATATCCAATGAAGAATTCTTTCCATAGAAAGCCTGTACTTGTACCACTACTCTGCAAGTGCAACTATAACAAACTGCACTACTTAAAATTACAAAACTTTCAGATCTCATTAATATTCTGATGCCAACTTAATATTTCAAAAACCATTTTGTAAAGAAAGTCACAAATATTAACATGAAACATACTATCAATTTTATTATTTATAAGCAAGTAAGATTTGATATGCTCTCATGAAAATGGAATAGGTCTATCCCAAATACAGCAAATGTAATTAAAAGGAAAAGGATGGGTAGAAGAAAATTTCAAAAGCTGCTTTTCGGTTTACCTGCTGTCCTGCTTATAGTGATCCCACTCACGATGGTCCTTGCCATTGCTCAATGAAGAGTAGGGTCTTTTCCTGGAGTCACTTTTTTTATAGCAGTCTCCCTGGTGGCGGTCTTTATGATGGTCATGGTACTGAGATAAGTGTCTATCAGAAGAATAGCTGTCCCTGCTGCTATCGTCATGATTTGTATTCTCTTTTAACCTTTCCATATCTATTAGATAAATATGTGAAACTTTATTAATGGATTTTAAAATGACTTACAAATACTTAAAATTAAATAACAATAACTCCTGCCAAAACAAAATCAATTCTCAAATACAAGTGCCTAAAGAATTTTTAAAAAATGGTTTATAAACAAAGAACTAAAGTTTTAAAGGGTTTTGCAGTAAGTTAATAGCTATCATCCCTCATCAAATGGAGGGGATCACAGAAAACCCCAGCTGGACAATATGAAGCAATCAATGGATTGTGGCGAGCTCAGCCCCCATGGAGATACCTACAACACAAATCCTGCATTTACACTTGAGGGAACATGGCAGAAGAGGAGGGGGAAAAGCTGGAATACTGGGGGGGTCTGTGGTAACACAAGTCTGTCCTGAAATGACCACAGAAAATAGGTCCACAACAATGGACATTTTAATATGGAAGGACCCACCCCTAGACAAAGAACCAAGCAGCTAAAGATTGCTCAGAGGAGATGTTTTAGTCTCTCCCAGTGATGAGCCCCCTTATTGGTTGTCCAGTGCAGTGGTCAGCCCTGAATCCATATGCACACAAACAACAGAAACAAGACTCAGCAGGCTCTGTTCATATAGAACACACACACACATACATAAACAATCACACTACCCAAGAAAAAGACGCCATCGACCTGAGGATGGGAAAGCATGGGGCAGGTTCGAGGAAGGAAGGAGGGGAAGTGTAATTCTCTTTCAATTAAAAACATAGTTTAAAAAAATCACCACTGAAAAGTACTGAGGCACATATTTGTCTCAGACTATATTCTGTGACCCACAGAATAAGGATTCTTTTTAACAACTGCCCTACAATTACTAGAAACTGCCTTAAAGGCTTGTTTTTAGGAGGAATAACTAAAACACTGCTTAAAATGATTTAAATAATATAATGGATTAGAATTATAACACATAGCATTTTCTCAATATAAAAGCATAAATAAAACAATAATTTGGTTTAAAAAACAAAAGTAAGGGGGTGTGAGGAGCTAGACATCTTACAAATTAGAAGTGTCTGCTGCACAATTATGAGGCCCTTAGTTCAGATCTGAGCACCTACATAGCAAGCCTGACCAAGCTCCAAGGAAGCAAACAGAAGATTACTAATGTTTGGCAGGATTTCAGGCTGAAAATTGTGGGACCAGGTTCATAAACCCCCCCTCTCTAAGGAACAGGTAGAAAGTGACAGGCACACATAGGACATGCTTACACTCACACATACCATATACATTTAAAATAAAGAAAGGAAGAAAGAAAGAAAAAGGAAGGAAGGAAGGAAGGAAGAAGGAAGGAAGGAAGGAAGGAAGGAAGGACCAAACCATTTAAAAGGAAGGAAGGAAGGAAGGAAGGAAGGAAGGAAGGAAGGAAGGAAGGAAGAAAAAAAGAACAAAAAACCAAAACATCCATTCACACCAAAAAGGGGGGAAAAAAAAGCTTACCCGGATTTCTTATCACATGAGTAGTGATGCTGCTGTTCTGGTCACTGTTTTGCTAAAACAGAACACACACATATCAGATACATTCAAGTAGCCTACAATACTCTTACAGTATAGTGTGTGTAGTGATGGGTTTAGGTTGGGGATCTTTAGGAAGATCCTGATAAGGTTTTCACATCCTACACATGCACAGAATACATAAAATTTACAGTTCTCTTTAAGCAAAACAATTTCCTTCATGTTTTTAAAAAGAGACTTTGAAATAATTTTCCACTTGATACAGAAGCTGAAGAAGACATGACATGACAGTCTCATACGTACATCAAATACTAATTATATAATGTCAGTGACAAAGTCACAGATAGCATGTGCTTCTCTGTGTTGTAGAAGAGGTTTTCACATTGTTGTGTTGTGATGATTTAAGATAATGTCAGGCAGTTTCTCTATGTTCCTGTCATGATTACTATCTCATGAGGACAATTTAATATCCTGTTTCCTTGCCTATTAATTTTTGCCAATGCTATGGATATTGTTTGTACCAGGCATTTGTTTATTCATTACTTCTACATTTGTTAACTGAATTCTCCATTTGTTATTGGATAATAAAGAATATGTATGGTCTCAATGACACAATTTAAAGAATAAAATATTATACACCAATTACCTGAGATTCTTGTCGTTTTTTAATAGCGTGCTTATATAATTTATGCAATTTTCTTGCATCAAACTCAGTAAACTTAGATACAAAAATCCACAGGTTTCTAAAAGAAAAAAAAATGGCAAATTAATTTGGTAAAAAATACTCAGCTTTATCATAGAACCACTTACAACCCTCTTTATACACTAAACATAGCCATAGCCTTCTATGGAACAAAGTCTATACCAAAGAAATTAATTATCAGAAACCAGGAAGGTAGATCAGCAGATAAAGGTACAGCCTGCCAAGTCTGACACCCTGAGTTCAAACCCAGGGCCTCCATGGTGCAGAGAAGCAAGTTTCTCAAGTAGTTCTCTGACCTTCATGCATGTCTGAGCACACCACAGCACACACATGCAGAAAATAATGATAATAATAATAATTTTAAGTAATAATGAAATTAATCTTCATGTTTACTTTTTAAATTTTCTTGTACATCTAAGTTTCCAATCATATGAATAGTTTTATTTCTCTTCCCCCACCCTTGGAGGGTGGGGGGTTCGACAGGATTTCTCTGTGTAACAGCCCTGACAGTTCTGGAACTCACTCTGTAGGCCAGGCTGGCCTCAAACTCACAGAGATCCACCTGACTCTGCCTCCTGAGTGCTGGGATTAAAGGTATGGGCCACCACCATCACCCAGCCTTATTTCTCTTTCAAATCCCTTCATTTTACATTCGTTTCAATGAAATCTAGTGTTTTGATCCTAATTTGAAATGTACCAAATACATATAAAACTAAGCAAAGATTCACTCTGTGTAATATAGAATTTGTATGTAATATCAGATATGTTAATAGCTAAGTAAGAACAGTACCAGATAATAGACTAAGTTTACAGAGAATTGTTCTAATAACACATTACAATAATTTTCATTTTTTAAGGATAATGATTGCTGCAGAACATGCCTAGTCACTGGTTTTACAATTATGGCTCAAGTCTTTACCAATTTTGTTAAGGGCAGTCCATCACCTTCTCTCATTCTGTAAACTCTGTAACTATTTTTGAGGTGGTAAGAGGCCACCTCTTTTGTTTTATCACTTGCTTTAATTTTCTTTCTTGCATGACTTCTGTCTCAATAGTGTTAGCTATGAAATGCAGGACCTCATGTCCAATGATAGATCTTCATGTAAGCTATTCTTTTCTTCTGTATTTCATTATCTTATCAATATTTTTATTTATTTTGTCCTTGTCTATGTGCGTGAGTGTGGGCATATGTGGTGTTCTCTGCTTCCACCATGTGGATACCTCCTGAGGACTGAATTCAGTCATCAGGCTTGGCAGAAGGCACCTTTACCCACTGAGCTATCTTGTGAGGCTCAACTTTGGTTTTTAAAAAATAAAAACTTGTTTTCAAGAAAGCACTAAAATTAGAGCAAGAGTCTTCTCCTTTTCTAGGCTATGAGCCATGTGCGTGGGTCTATTTCCCCTTTTACCTTTAAGGGAATCTGTATAACCACACAGTGTTGGGAGGAACAAATAGTTTTTATAAACAAGGTATCCAAGAACTAAATAAGGGAGAGATTAAATGGGAGAAGAATAAGGGAGGAAATCTGGGGAGGGACAACTAACACTAAGGGCCACTTTAGAGGAGATTTCTAAAACACATTCATATATGAAAGGAATTACCATACATGGGAGAGACACTGCTATAACTAGACATCTTACACCACCAAGAAAAACCACCAGTACCAGAAATGAGTTACATCTAGTTGAGTCACTAGCCAAAGGGGCCCCATGGGACCCCCCCAAACACTTCAGGCTATTGCCAAACTATTGGTCATTCTCAACAGTCATTTTAAGGCCCTGTTGTTGAAGACAACACCTATATATGTCATCAATATGGAGAAGTCCAGCTCTTGCCAAGAGCATTCACCCTACTGACCAGTGTTCATGGTATTGGTGAGTACTCTGCATACTACCAGAGAAAGAAGGTAATCAATCAATCATCAACCCAGCCACAGACCTTGCAACAGGGCTCTGCCTATAAGACATGCTGGGGTAGTGGTACAAACACTGTGGCCGTAATCAACCACTCATGATTGGATTTAAGGCCCACTGCATTAGATGGGACCCGTGCCTGACATTGCTTGGGTAGCCAAGTCACAGGCTTAGAGGGAAACTAATTATTGTTGTTCTAGAGAGGAACACAGCAGTAAAATGACTCCTTTCTGCTGTGCCCATATATCAGTGCCTCACTCGGCCATCCAGAGGAGGTGGAAACATTGGGAGAGCCAGAAGTGATGGGCAATTCCAAGGAAGCAGTTTCTGATAATAGGACTGATGCTCGTGTGAACCCAGACTGTAGCAGCACACACAGGCAGGGCATGCACAGGTTCAAGCCAGATAGGATCCGAGTACTAAGGGGGAAGTAGACATGACATCCACCCTTAGGCAATGTGTAATCGACACCCTCTTGTCAAGGTGACAGCCTCTTGTCAAGGAAAGATCCATTTTCTCCAATGGATCCTCTCTGGGTATATTAACCACACTTAAAGTAGGGGCCATGCCTAGCTGTAGTTGGCCAACAGAAAATGAACTTAATGGTATTTTCATAGACTTCTGTCTCATATTGCTTTGTTTGAGCATTTTTTTTGTCCTATTGGGCTTTTGCTTGTATATTTTGGTTTCCATTTTTAATGTTGTTTGTTTCTGTTTATTTTTTAAAGAGGGAATGAAAAGGTGGGAGTGAAGTTGGGTCCTGGGAGAATATGGAAGAAGTTGAGAAAGGAATGATCAAAATATAGTGTATGGAAAAAAGAAAGTTTTCAAGTTAAAAAAAAGAACCAAATAGAGGGAAAACTAAAGGATGTTTTGCCTAAATGGGCAAAGAAAGAACCACATCAAAACATAACCTTTGGAAGGAAAATAACCCAAAATACTGAAAATCAACTTTCCCTGCTGCTAGCGACTCCTCCCCCAAAATCCATTACTTCTCTTTTCCTAGTAACAAAATCCAAAACATTTATATATACACTAGACACTAAGAAATTTCAGTAAGATGTTCTACTGTCTAGAAAGTAGGAAAGTAAAGGTTTATCCCTCTGTAAACCTGAAAATCTAAACAGTAATTACAAGGATTTAAAAACTGGCAACTAGTATATAACTAAATAGCCCTCAATAGTTTTCCCAAATGGAAATCTATTTTTGCCAAAAGGCTATTTACAAGTATTGCCAGACTGTCAAATCTGTACATGAAAAAAAAGAAAAAAGAAAGAAAAGAAAAATGTATGCAATTCTTTAAAATAGCTAAATTAGTAAGAGTAAGAATAAGTTACCATACTGTCTTTATTTTCCTAATTCTTATTGTGGGCAACAGTCTTTTTTTTTTTTTTTTTTTTTTTGTCTTTATTTACTTATGTATACAGTGGTCTGCCTGCATGTCAAAAGAGGGCATCAGATCTCATTACAGATGGTTGTGAGCCACCATGTGGTTGTTGGCAATTGAAGTCAGGACCTCTGGAAGAGCAACCAGTGCTCCTAGCCACTGAGCTATCTCTCCAGCCCGAGGGCAAGAGTCTTAAAACACATCTGGACACCACTGAGGGCAGAATAAGCTTTAGATCATGACCATAGCAAGATGGACAATTTGGTAAAATATCCTCACTAAAACCTAATATACATAATTCAGAACCACTGCTTTAGCAGTCCACAGTTCCATGCCTTTGGGATTACCATAAATTGGGGGGTGGGGGGACCTTAAGAGGGAATAATTCTATTTATACTAAAATAAAAAGTATTAAACTCTAGTATAGCAGTGCTTCCCAGAACCTATGGTTTTTCTTTCTGCACTTTTAGTTGCCAAGAGTCTGAAAATATTTAATTGGAAATTTCAGATATAAACCCCTGTTGGGAGCCAAATCTCAGGGCTTGGTATAAGATCCTAGGCCATGCTTGGCAGGCCACATAGTTAACCTTTACATAGCAGCTCCTTAGAACCTCAGCTCAAGAAAAGAAACAACCTGACCCAGTCCTCCACCCACAGGCTCAGTCACCTAGGCAACCCTTCCTGGACCTCTTACTCATGAACTCTTTACCTTGCCAAACATCCTCTTTGTGGCTTCCTAATATCCTGCCTATGCCAATACCTGATGCACAAACAACCCATTCTGCCCCTCCCCATATCCTGACTATATAAGCTATCCTGAGAAAAGTAAAGTTTGCCACTTGATCAGAATCCTGTCTTGTGGTCGTTCTTTCTGAGTCTCTTGTCCCCATTCCCTATCCCTGACTCTCTTGCCCCAGGTTGACATCCTGCAGGTTGGGACAAACCCCTACATTTTTAACTCAACATCACATCATCATTTGCATGAAGAAATCTGACTCCACAACCTCACCCAAAGATCACACTATCAATCTATCGAGAATGTCTGTCAGCACCTGTTCCAGCACACCCATACTGTGTGACTACCTGTGTAACAATCACTTTATAGCTGTCCTGAACATCAGATTGAATGCACCTTGTTTTAATAATCCCAAAAGCAGGAGTAGTAATGTTGACAATTTGGAAATGCCAAAGAGACAATGTTAAATCATTTCCTTTAAAGTAGAAGATGAAGTTTTCAATTTAATAAAGAAAAATTAAATCAAAGGATAAAATTGATAAGTTGCAGTGAGATGAATGTGTTTCTGTGGAATTATAAAGGAAATTTGTTGTCAATACCTCAAACTAAATTACAGCCAGTGTGTGGTAAGGGCTCTATTAAGGAAAAATAAATCGAGAAACACAGTTACAATTAAAATTATGAATTCAACATCTCCTCAAAGTTGTCTGTCTGTCCTACTTACTTTCTCCACTGCTTAATTTGCTCAGGGTTGGAATACTCCTTCAGACATTCTGTGATATGGTCTCCAATCTTGATTAAACACTGTCTAGTATGTTCCAGTTGTTCTCTTTCCGATAGGCCTTTCTCCGGCCTATCAAGTTGTTTCAAAGCTGCTTTCACTGGCCTCATTCTTTCTTTACACTTGAAAATAACAGAAATATATGTATTAAAAACCCAATTCAAGCCAGGCATTGGTGGCACACACTTTTAATCTCAGCACTTGGGAGGCAGAGGCAGACGGATCTCTGTGAGTTCGAAGGCAGCCTGGACTACAGAGTGAGTTCCAGAACAGCCTCCAAGGCCACAGAGAAACCCTGTCTCAAAAAACAAAAACCCAAATAAAACAAAACAACCCCCCAAAACAAAAACAATCAATTCAGATGGCTCAGTGGTTAAGAGCACTCATTGTTCTCCCAAAGGTTCAATTGCCAGCACCACATGGCAGTTCACAACTGTCTGATGCCTTCTTCTGGTGTGCAGATGTTCATGAAAAGTACCCATATACATAAATAAATCTTAAAAAAAAAAAAAAACAATTCAGGTAAACCCTATTGTTCATGATATTTACATGAATGAACACAGCATTGCCTAGCTCCACAATAAGTAATTATGTATCACCTCAAACATTCTCCACATGTGTATTTTCCTATTTGATTTTCTTCAGACAAAGAATGCTTTCCATTATCACATGACATCAGCCTTTGTGGAAGTAAAAGCTTTTGATTTTAATTTAATTAAAATTAGCTGTGGCTAATTTTAATGCTATAGCGTACCATTCTAAGTAGTCCTCAACATTAATGACCAAACATATAGCACCAGTACATTCCAGGCTGCATGCCTTATAATAGACAGAAAGTGTCAGAGAAGAGTTCCACATAATGAGCTCATAGCAAACTAGCAAACCAAAAATAAACAAACTAGCGGGACTGGAAAGATGGCTCAGAGGTTAAGAGCACTGGCTGCTCTTCCAGAGGTCCTGAGTTCAATTCCCAGCAACATGGTGGCTCACAACCATCCGTAATGACATCTGGCTCCCTCTTCTGGCCTGCAGGCATACATGCAGGCAAAACAATGTATACAAAATAAATAAATCTTCTTTAAAATAAATAAATAAGCAAAAATAAATAAGCTAGCAAAAAATATTAAGGTGAGTTAGGCATCTGGTATAAACCACCTACATGCAGTAAGGCTGAATTTAGTAAAACAACCTTTGCCCACTGTAAGTACTGGATCAGGAACTGAAAATTTTAAAATCCTTTAAAATATAAAAGTTGCCCCCTGTATTTAAGCCTTTATTGAAGACTGAACAGTACTAATTAGAAACCCTGGTACTTACAATACTAAATGTCTTCTGGTCCAGCTCTTCAGACTCCTCAGCTATGGGAACTGGCTCCCCACTTGCAGTGATATGAACTGGAGCATCTGACACAACTGACTTTTTGGACCGGTCTTTACTTTCAGGCTTGGATTCATTCAACTTGAAAGAGAACAAAACAAAAACACAACCATAAAGACAACAGGATTAGCTCTCTCAGAATAATGACTTGTTTTCTTCTACAAGTACTTATTTTCAGTGAATAGCCATCTATTTCAATTTGGAGATCTCTCTTAGCCCACTTTCACTATTGCTAGGTTTAACAAAATTTCCTTGCTAATTTGCTAAACAACAGAGAAAAAAAAACTACAAGCCCATATAAACTCCTGGAGAGTTCAGTTACTGAAACTAGTTTGGGCTAATGCTATTATCTTTCAAGATGTAAATACACAACTTTTTACTTTCTAAGTTTTATACTATGATTTGCCTACATTTTCTTTCTAACTTTTTCTTTCTACATAGCTTCTTTTGTTTTGTTTTTCTTTAAATTATTTCCCTATCTTTCTTAAGCTCTTTATCTTTTACCTTCCTTTTAACTAAATCTTTTTGCATGTATGTGAGTTCTGAAAAAATATAACTCAGAATCCCTTTACCAATGATACATGCAATGTTTACCTTCCTCTAAAGTAAGCCAGTTTCTTTCAAGTTCCTAATAAAGAGATGGCTCATTTAATTGCAAAGGTTTGATCTGTGTCTCATACATATATCTATCATAGTTATAATCTATAAATAAATCTACATTATAAACCACAAAAAAAAAAACCAGAAAAATTCCATTTCTAAAGTTCAACTTCCCAACCAGCTGCTGTTGCAAAAGTGTACCTACTTTATCATCATCTTCATCAGACTTTTCTGAAGGCAGGGGAGATGAGTCACTCTTTATTTCTTCTTTTATTTTTATGGACTTCGTTGTTTTATTCTTTTTAGTTCTTGTTTTTCTCCTCTTTGAACCTCCCTAAAAATAATTATTTGTATTTAATCCATGTGACTGATTTCCAGTTTTAAAAACAGAGGAAACATAATTTACTACATCAAATATATTTATACCAATACAATTATTCTTCAAAGTGAGAAATAGAAGTGATTTTTTTCACTCTACAACTAAATTTTATCACCTACAACTAAATTTAGGGGTACCAACATATGAAAGAAGGTTTTGATAACACACAGGTCGTTGACATCATGGTTACAAGCAAACTTTTAAAGGTTTGGAAAGATACAAGAGTAAGGACTTAATCACTCTTGGGCCTGTAGAGGTAGCTCAATGGTTAAGAGCATTTGCTACTCCTAAAAAGGACAGAACCCACATGGCATTATCTCCAGTTCCAGGGATCTGATGCTCTTCTGTGTACTCTATGTGCAACAGGCAACAACACACATGGTACACAGACAGGAAAAATTTTCATACACATACAATGAAAATAAATTTATAAAGTCTTTTTAAAAATCCTTTTTGAAGTGCCCCATAAAGTCTCTTGACACTGTCCATTAATCTTTACAATATTTTGAAATAATATATAGGCCTGGCCTCTCAAAAAGCATTCACTCTACTATCATAACAAAATAAAACTACTAAATTAAAGAACAACGCAGTCCTTACATCTAACATGGTCAAACAACTCTGGAAGTGTGAACTGATTTTAAACATCCACATTTTTAACTTACTGCACCAGAAAGCCTCTGCGCCTCTTTTTTGGCAAGATCTCTGCTGAGTAATTTGATGAGGTAGTCTGCACGTGTCTGTAACTGTTTTGCTTGTGGCTTTTTATCAGGATCATCTGGTAGAATCTGAAAGGGCAATGCATTTTTCAGGCTGTCTTTCATAAATAACATGAAAAATTTACTGGTGAAAAATAATGCATATTTTATCTATTTAATAAATATGCATAAAACACATATACTATAAAGGTTTTTAATATTTATAATATTGTTGAATAAATAGGTTATGCAGCAGACTACAAGAGGGCAGCAAGCTGGGTAGTAATAACAGTACTGATGCGGTGACAAAATACAGTTTTTACACCGGTATCATAAACAGATTTAATTTCCTTGAAAGCAAATTCATTCTTCTCTCACTCTCTCTGGCTGTTGTTTTTCCAAACAGGGTTTCTCTGTGTAGTCCTGGCTGCCCTGGAAATCGCTGGCCTCCAACTCAAGAGATCCTCCTGCCTCTGCCTCCCGAGTGCTAGGATTAAAGATGTGAGCCACCACCGCCCTGCCATTCTTCTCTTCGTCATAGATATTCAGTCTTATTATTTAGCCTTAGCTGGCCTCAAACTTGTGGCAATTCTCTTGTCTCTGAGCACTAGGATTATCAGTGTTCACTACCACGTCTGTCTCTTGGGAATAAATTCTATGTAAATATACCTAAAAAGAAATCTCTCAATTTAGCCTGTTTTAATGGCAAACACCTAAAATCCCAGCATTCAGGAGAAAGATGATCAGAAGCTCAAAACCAGCCTGGGTGAGCAGGCTAGTGAGACCTTGTGTCAAAACATACATGCACACACACATACACCCAGCCTCAAAACACACCAAAGCAAAAAAACCTCTCATGATACTAAAACAAAACAGTATGAGGTGTGACCCAACCACTGCAGAAGAAAACAGGAGGATGTCTGGGGCTAACTAGCCAGCCAGTGTAACCTAACCAGCAAACTTTTAGGACAATGAGAAAACCTGTTGTGAAGGAGACAGACTTCCTGAGGGTGACATCCAGGTTGTCCTCAGGTCTCTACAAACATGCTCCAACAAACACACAAACACATATTCACATAAGCCGGGAAAAAGACAGCACAAAGAAATGTTTCCAACATTTCCATTTTATGAAGAAAAGAAAAAAAGAAAACAAAAGGACATCATTGTACAACAAATAAATAAAATGCCCAAATTTCTAACATTAGTTACTTCTTTAAAATAAAAGATTTTCCAGGACACAATGATCCCAAAATTCAAGGAGTTATAACAGAAGAAATCAGAGTTCCAACACAGCGAGGCCATTACTTAAAATTATTAATTTTTAAGAAAGGCATTATAAGACTAAGATTTAAGATTCCTATTTTGTTTCCTTTAATAATGGAAAATTCTTTACCAAGTAATGTGAAGGAAAATGTACCTGTCTTAATAACAAAAACATAATTCAGAAATAAAAGCAAAATCTTAGAGATTTAAATTCAATTATTTCATTCGTACCAAGCTCTAATGTAGAAATCACATAATTAGAACCTTATTTCCTTATTCTCTATCAAACTTGTATTCAAAATAAATTTTAAAAAATTGGAATAACTGAAAGCCAATGTTAATCATCAAGAGTGAAGACACAACTTAAGTACCTTGTGTGTTAAACTGAGGTCAGGATCCATTTTAATCATCTCCCAGCTCCCATAGCCATACTCATAGATACCAATTAACAAATTGGAGTCGTCTTCTCTGCCCCAGTCGATGTCAAAGTGAGCTGCCTTTGTGTGGCATGGGATTGTATACCTGACATCAAAGGGAGAAATTATTGCAAGCTAATAACTGTCTAGAATATAAATTTTTATAATATTTAAGTAACTAAAACTTTTTATCATAAGTCAATGCTACAAAAGTTCAGCATATGTTCATAGCAAAAGCACCAAGTAACAGACTTTGATGAAGTGAGTAACTCACCGCTTCCGTTCTTCTGGATCAGAAGGAATGGATTTGTGCAAAGGTATCAATTCATCTTCATGAGCAATGACTAGTTTCGCATTCACTTGTACTCCTGATATTCGGAATGTTGGTCCCTTCACTTTTCCAAGTCTGCCACCTTGTTTATTTAAACAAGAATATAGAAAACATCTATATACATATAGCCATATGGAATTATGTAATTCTATAAAACAAAACAGCATATGCTATTACTTAATGTTAATATGTATTACTGTTTTTTCTTAAAAATAAAATTGTAATTTCACTATACATACTACTAACTAGACCAGAAGATAAGAATTCACAAAAAGTCCCTGGTGTAATTGTTCCAGTAAGTGCAGGTTAAGAGCAGCACCCTAGACAAAAATTTCACAATGATATCTCCAGTGCATCAGATTACTGAATCTTATGTAGACATTCTTCCTTAGACAGATGAATGAGAAAAAAAGCATGGTGAAGTAACTGTGCATACTCCAAACTAATGCCGCCTGTGGTTATTCATCCAGTCATGTATGCAAGAGCATAATAGCAATTCCTTAAATTACGACCCAAGCAGAACAAATTGGGGACACTAAAGAACAGACTCAATGTCTTCAAACTGCAGTTCTGTTCCCCACTCTGCACTTCTTATTACTTGGAACAGCTGGACATCCTTTGAGACGGATAGGCAGGTTAACTGAAAGGTTCACCTGTGCGATCTGTTCCTGAAGAACTGTCCTTTAAAGCTTTAACACAACCGTTATGCACCAACTCTCCTAGTCTTCTGAGGTCTGTTTCTGACTTGTCAACCAATTCAGCATCTCTAGCAATTGCATCTAATCTGTAATAAGATGATACAATTTTCAGGTAAAGATGTTAAATGAAATGATACAATTTTAAAAAACTAAATTTATTTTATTTCAAAACCCAAGTATCACTCTATTGTCTACCCTTTAAGTTCTAGTTTATATAACATGTACAGAAGACAGAAAGCTGGGACAACTTAGCAAAGGACCAACCATCACACATGAGAATAATGGTGATGAATTCATTAAGCAGAACAAATAGTAGATTCCTGAAGATAATATACACCAATCATGAAAAATCTCTTCAGATCTGATTGAAAGGGGAGTGATAAAATTTTGCGAAAATTTAGCCAGGCAGTGGTGACGCACACCTTTAATCCCAGCACTCGGGAGGCAGGCGGATCTCTGTGAGTTCGAGACCAGCGTGATCTACAAGAGCTAGTTCCAGGCAGCCTCCAAAGCCACAGAGAAGCCCCATCTCAAAAAACAAAACAAAACAACAACAAAAAAACAACAACAAAAAAAAAATGAAAATTTTAAATGAGAAGACCTTGAAATTTGTATTGCCATAGAGCCGATGAAGATTAACATTCAAAGCTATTTCCATCACCTAAAAAACATGCAAATACTGTTGCATTTTAAGCAATCCAGCTCAAAATGTAGCCCTATTTTGTAAATTTTTATAAGAAATGAATAAACTAATGTGAGTCTTTGATGCTCCATATTAAGTTTACTGCTACAAAGGACAAAAAAAAAAAAGTAGAGATTACGTTAGTAATTTAGTATCTCTATAGTAGATCTGTACTCTTTCTTAAGAAGTTAACGAAAAAGAAAATAAGATAAAGACTGTGAAAAATGTATTACATTTGCCAAAATGCAATTTAAGGTGCATTTTGTGGACATTTATTTAAAGACAAAATTCTGGAGACTCAAAATCATACAAACATATTTAATAATCAATCTGCAACTTAGTCTCTACCAATTTTTAAAAATCCTTATTAAAGTAAATTCATTCAAGTAGCTAAATTGAATGGTAACTAAATAAGTAAACAATGTATTACACATTTCATACCATATAAGAATGGCAAATGTATTTACCTTTCCAGAGGGCCACCAAATTTCTTATAGCTCTTGATAAACCTAACAGAAAATAAATGTTTGGTTCAAATGTGTTTTATAAGAATGTGTTTATATATATGTTTATATATGCACATAAACATATATATAAATATATAAAATATTTAAGTGGACCAGGGATGTAGCTCAGTGGTATAAATCTTGCAGAGAACACACAAAGGCCCTGAATTTGATTCCCAGCACTGTAAAAAACAAAGCAATAATCACACACACACACACACACACACACACACACACACACACACACACACACTCACACCCCTCTGTATTCATAATGCATATAAAAATAAGAAATATTTGTTGGAATCAGGCATGGTAGTGCACTTCTACAATGCTAGCATTTGGGAGGTGGAAGCAAGGGGATAATGAGTTCAAGGGAAGCCTGAGACCCTGTGTCAAAAGAAACACTTTTTGGTAAAAAACTTAAAGGACTGTTCCCTGATTTAAAAAAAAAAAAAAGGAAGAAGAAATTAAGCTATAAATTGTTAGGACATTAAGTTGTACCAAATAAAACACTGCAACACCCAAGAAGAAGCTAAGATAGCAATATAAATAAAACAATAGAAGCTAATTTTTATTTTAGAAATTACTTTATTATTTTCATAAGACATAAAAAAAAGGTTCAAAGCTACCACAAGACGTGGAGAGTCTCCAGCGTGACCACCAACCACTCACTACGCTTCATCACACTCCTAAAGCTGACCAGGGTTTATCAAAGGATTCATTCAGGTGATCGTTACACCAACAATGGAAAACAAAAATTATGTCACAACAAAGCAACTTAAGTGGTTGGTAGATGAGGGAAAATATCCAGAAAGTAGAAGATGAAATGCTTCTTCAACTAAAGACAGAAAGTCCAACAAATCAGATGGTCATAAAAGTTCCTTTAACGAAAACTAACAATGCATTTAGTTTTCTTGTAGGAACAATGAGGAAGAACTTTGCAAGGTCTATGATGTAAAAGAAAAGAGTTAAAAATAACTTGAAAGAAACAAACTTCTAAAACATAAAAATGAACAAGCTTTTATCAAACTTTACAGGTGAAGCTACTGCATGAGCTAAGCTGGGTTCACTCCCCTTGATGACATGTGCACACAAAGGTATATTCTCAACAGAGGCAGGTTTGTTTGTGGTGCTAAGGATGCAACCCAGGTTCTTAGACAGCAAAGCCTGAGCTCTGCTACTGAATTCCACCCCAGCCCCAGAAATGCATGGCTACTTTCAAAGAGCAATCACCTCAAAGTTAAAACAAGAAAAATACAGATAATAGTAAATGTAAAAATAGTAATGCTGGCAAACATAAATGTAGTAGGAACCATGCTAAAATGCAATTTTATTGCTCAAGGGATCATTCTGAACCACAGTAAGAGGAAACAATTTTAATATTCAAGTGGTGTAACAATAAATAACATGCAAACATTAGATGTTACACCTTTTGTTCAAAGTTATAATCAATATTTAAAAGCAGAACTCCCCAAATATCTAATTTTATCCTCTAAAACTCCTTAACCTAGTTTTTATATTTAGTTTCATGCTGTAAAAACACCAAGTTAACAAAATGGTCTTATGTCCTCTTACCGCCTAATTTCTGCATCACTAAATCCTTTAATATTCTCTCGAGGGATGGTACGTGGTCTCCCACGTTTCTTTGGTCGTTTCCTTTCCGAGATTGAGTCACTATCAGAGCCAGAGTACCGCCTGCTTCTACTCCGCCTCCCTTCATTCCCATTGAAACTTATCTGGAAAACAAAAACAAGTATATCCCCAAATACAGGGTTAAGATTTGTTTTTTATGGGCAAAGACAAACACAGCGAAGTATTGTAAAAACCTTAAAACATTAATCCACATATGGAAACTATTCCAAAGCCAAAAATGATTAGTAATCAAATAGAAAATGATATGACATGCAATGATGAAAGACTACTGGGTTAGTATATGAGGCATTCTTATAAAGTAGCTTTCTGTAAAAATATGATAATGGCTATTAACTGGCAATCAGTTAAATGGCATAAATACAAATCTCTATGAGATCAATTATACTTAAAAACAATGAAATGTTAATTTCTTTTTAAACGTATTCACTTGATAAACACTAAATAAGCATGGTCACCATCTGCAATGCTATAAAACTGGCAGCAACGGGTACAAGTCTTGTATGTCTGCTGTTTATTAAAACAACAGGATAATTTGGCAATATTCTATCATATACATCAGAAGTCATCATTCTATCTACACACATCACTTCTAGGCGTATATCTCCTCAGAAATGTGAAGGTAATTGTACCATTTCCCTGACAATAATCCAATCATTTAATAATTCTCAGATCTACATAATTTGGCTAAATAGGAGGAAACAATTTCCAACTCATAAGGCAAATTATCAGATATTAAGAGAAAGAAAATTATGATTCGTTACTGTTCATAAACCAAACAAAAAGAGCATTTCACTATAAGTATTATTCAATACTGATATTGTAACAATATTCTAAAATTACAAGGTCACCTGCTTTGCACAGTTTCTCATTCTTGGGAGCATATAAATTTCTTCAAGTTCCTTTTGTCTTTCTTCCTCTTCTAATCGTCTTCTTTGATCTTCTGGAATGATTTCCTCCCAGTTCTTTGAATTTCTTTCCGGTTCCAATTCAATGTCATCTTCATCCATATTTGAAAAGTTGGCAACCTGATAAATTCAGAATTTTAGCAGAGTAAGTATAACAGTATTTAACCCTAAGTCACATATTTATTCTTTTAAAGGGGAAGTAATAATATGCCAAACAGAAGTAAAACTGAAGTCTCAGCCACCACTTTTACTGGTGCTATCAACCCTAGCTGGTATCCCCAAATGAAGTACAAGAATCATTAATGCCAAGTGGTTGAGGCCAACTTGGAAACTCCTCTCCACTATCTCAACAACAAAACAAAACCTAAGTGTCTCAAGACAATGACTCTAAACTAGCACTGCTTTATCTAGTTATTACTTCATTAGAGCAAAGTAGACCTCTGATTCCTCCTTCCTGCACTGATTCTCTGTGCTGTTATTCAATATTATTAGTAATTAATAACAGAACTCAAGGCAAACAACAAACTAGTAGTTGACAAAATATCAAGAAAACAGTAATGTGCATTAGTAAGATGCTATATGTTCTGAAGGAATTCCTAGACTAGTCAATGAACTAATCAGTGCCAAAGAATGTCCCTTCCCTTTCATAAAAACAGAACACAAAGAGTAGCTGACAGATCCCTAAGACCTTAGGTGAATAACTAGGTTTCTAGACCTTTGTTTCCTTCCCGTTTCTAAAGGAATGGATAGAAATTTGTGAGGATAATTTAACACATTTAAAGTTCTAAGAAGATATTCAGCCAACACTCATCAAAGTTAATATATGAAAATTCAAAAATAACTGAATGAAGACAAGAAAACATATTCTTCTGTTTATGCCTACTGTTCATAAAGAGTTGGAAGGTATTTATTGTCTAATGTTAAAATGTGCTCAGGCATGCCATGCCAGTGCTCATCTGTAATCAAAGTACTGAAAAGGCTGTGCCTGGAAGATAAGTTCCAGGCAACCATGCACTTTATGAGCCCTAACCTCAAAGATGATAGATGAGAGATGATAGATACATACATACATACATACATACATACATACATACATACATACATACATAGAACAAATAGGCAGCCTTATAAATAGATAGCTAGCCATATAAGAGTACCAATTCACTGGTATATAAATAATCTGCACTTAATCTAGATGTTATTGGGTTGTGTTTTTTCTCTTTCTTTTCTTTCTTTCTTGCCTCTCCCCCACAAGAAGTTAATCAAAGGCAAACTGTGCAATGATATTACTGGAAAAACAATTTGCTAGATCAAGCCCAGAGTGAGTTTCGAAATCTATTTCATTTTGTCTTCCCCTTTGCTGCCCCATCCCCAGTCATCCTCCATCCTCCAGAGTATTGAATGGGCGACTGATTCTAAGTCCCTGGTATTGAGATATTACAGTTAGTATCTGTTGAACGAACAAATGCCGACTGATGCCTAAGAACTGAGACTGGTTAAGATGCAGAAGGGCCTGTTCCTGGTCTTTTTTTGGTTTTGATTTTGAGCCAAGGAATCTGTCTTTAAAAAAAAGAAAAAACCTGAACACTGCTCAACTCCCTCCCCAAAGTCAGGTGATTCATGTTGTGTCAGCCCTCGGCAAGCCAGGGACATTTACAAGTGGTACAAGAATGAGTTACTCTAATTTGCTGGAGTATTCTAATTTTTGATAATTTTTCAATTAATTTTTGTTGAAATCTGCTCCAATAAAAATCCAAGTTGTGAAGGAGACAGAATGAGGAGCACTCAGGGGAATTTGAGTTGCAGTAGCAGACAGACAGGATCAAAATAAAGTGTATAAATGCATAAAAATTGCAAGGAATTAAAAAAAATACTATCTAAAAAAAATGAGCTGAGAGTCTTCAGTCATGTATTATCCTGAATATGTGGGAGCATGCTATGTGCTAAGCATAATTCTCCCTATGAATTAGGAACCCATCTCACACAATGAATTTAATTATCCCTAAACAACTTGGTCTCATCAGACTTTTGTATTAACATAAAAACTATCTTGTTAGTTCTTCGAGCCCTTAGTGAATCTACAGTGATGGAAAAAGGAAAGGCCTACCTTAAACTGGGAAAGCAGCTCATCGCCTACTGTCAGAGGACCTGGCTCATTTTCGTGAGTTTCAGCTCTCTTCAAGATTTCATCTATATCCATTTCCTGTATTAAAAGGAAATTTTTATTTTGAATGTACTTGAGTCTTTCCCTTATCTAACAGACAACACATATTCTGATGTAACTGGTATCAACCTGGGGCTCTTGCTCTTCTCCTTCAGGCTCCTTAAAAAGCTCCTCAGCACCAAATTTTAAAATGGCTGATAACTCTTCTTTATTGAAGGGAGTAGAACTGAAAACAGGAAAAAACAAAAACTCAATCTTAACAGCAATATTTTCAGAACAAATTCAGTGTAGTACCTTTTGTAAGTGAGGAGGAAGTCATATGGGTAAAGTTTTAATCTACTTATTTAAAACTAAGAAACTTGAGACACAGAAAACTTGACACCCAGAGAATTCTTCTGGGTGATCAATCTGAAATGGTAAAACCAGGTTTTTGTATGATGTCTCTAACACAAATCAGGCTAACATCTTTAAAAGTGTAAAAATTAGCCACACTGAATACAGGACACTGTCATCTACTCACAGTGATACATTTTCTATAGTAAGAACCCACCTTGATGGGGCAGAGCCCGTGTGCAGCACAGTCTTCCCAGTGGTGTCCATTCTCTGAATCACAAGGTGATCTAAAACCATTTTCTTTTTGGCCCTTTCAAGAATATCCTCTTCAACGGACCCCTTTGTAACCAGACGGTATATATTCACCTGCAAAAGATGAGAAAGAAGCAAGATGCAGGGAAGAGGGTCTTTGCCAGCCTGAGTACCCAAATGTCAGCACACAGTTCTGTTCATCCTCTAGTTTTCAAATTCTCAAATGTAAAACAAAAATCTTAAATTTTGTAACAATGTATCATGTCTAAAGCTAAAGTTCTGCCATTTATAAAACTATTTGAGGGGCAAGAGAGATGACTCAGTGGTTAAGAGCACTGACTACTCTTGTGCTGGGCAGTGGTCACTCCTTTAATCCCAGCACTCGGGAGGCAGAAGCAGGCAGATCTCTGAGTTCAAGACCAGCCTGGTCTACAAGAGCTAGTTCCAGGACAGCCTCCAAAGCCGCAGAGAAACCCTGTCTCAGGGGATGGGGAGGGGTGGGGGGAAAGAGCACTGACTACTCTTTCAGAGGACCAGGATTCAATTCCCAGCACCCACATGGCTGCTCATAATTGTCTGTAACTCCAGTTTCAGGGGGCCTGACACCTTCACACAGACATACATGCAGGCAAAACACAGGTACACATGAGGTAAAAATAAATTATTAAAAAAAAAAAATATTTGAATGCATCCTTCCTTCATACATTTTCTTTTTTTGCCTTAGCTCTACTTTGTTGACCTAAGTGCGCACTTGAGATAGTTTTAAAAAACAAACCATGTACACAGTGGGAACTGGATCCTGGCTGGCACCACTTGACTCCATGCTAATCCCAAACGGAAGTATTTATACAAAAACGTCAGAGGAAAAAATGAGGCAGTGTGGTACTGAGCTGAGTGGTCTGTTTGGCAGGAGCAGTTCAGTGATGACCTCCTTCCAGCCAGCCACAATGCCATGGCTTGAGTCAGGCTGTTCCCATCTCCTAGCTCCCATGCAAGCATAGTCATGTGATCTGACCTTCCTGTGAACTGCTGTTGACACATCAAACTCCACCCCCAGCTGTAAACTGATCACTATGTTCTTGAAGGTGCTAAGTGTCTTTGTGTTGATACTCTGTTCTCGAGGGTCTTCTAGAAGAGCAGTCAGTGCTCTTTAACCATGGAGCCATTTCTCTACCTCCAGGAGTGATTTACTTTTAAATTATGATTTATCTAGTGGGAAAAAAAAAAAAAAAAAAAACCTGCAACACCATCTTTATACAGTTTCTCTGATCATCACTGTGTTGTTACAGATTTAAGTTCATCCTATGATACCATATAGATGATAAACCTGCATGAACCACTTCCTGGGAGAAGCTCTGTTATCAAGAAACTTTAACAAATTCAACAAAGGCTGATGCTTGGACAAATTCTTCCTGGTCAAATGGTCAGGACCACCTTGACCTGTTCAAACAACAGTGGATGGCTGCACACAATCTGTCTTGGCTGGGGCTGGCAATCGTGTATAGAGAAACTTGTGTGCCCTTGTAATACATAAGCCAACAAATGAAGTTTTATATTGAATACGTAACATTCATTCTAGTTACAATCTGAACAAAACGCAGAGCCTGACACAAAGCTCTCTCTCAGTTCTGTCAGACTCTGGGTTTCCTGCTGCTCATCAAAAACTGTGTGACTGGGTCTCAATGATCTCCCATTGCCTTAGTCAAACCTACACAGCAGTTTTGAAAAAGAAGAAAAATACTCAAAACAGTCAAATAACAAAATTAATATACCTGTTTCTTCTGCCCAATTCGATGAGCTCTTGCTTGAGCCTGAAGATCATTTTGTGGATTCCAATCAGAATCAAATATAACAACAGTGTCAGCAGAGGCTAGGTTAATGCCTAAACCCCCAGCTCTTGTAGAAAGCAAAAAGCAGAAATCCTACAAGGAATTTTAAATATATGAAATTTTAGATCCTAAAATCTGTTAGATCCTAATCTGTTACCAACAGACTCAACATAATTTACAACTGATTTTCTCAATTGAAAGTATTTTACTAATGACACCATTAAACTGAAAGGCAACATTAAAACAATTAACTAATGCTGTTTTGTGGCTCAAGTGGTAGAGCACATGCCTAGCAGCACAAGGCCCTGGTCTTGGTCTCCAACAACATAAATAATAACAATAATGAGGATCAGTCAACAGGATTTCAAAACATGTAGTACTAACAATTCAACATAGTGCTTATTACATCAGATGAAAACAGGAAAGGCTGAAATAGAGTAATTTTTTTCTTAAAAAAGTCACACAACAAATTCTAATGATAGAAGGTTAATTTATACTGAAGTAAATTAACTATGTTAAAATGATCAGATTTAACATATAATACAAACATAAAAGCTAGTGAAAGCAGACCAGCACCAACTCTTTAAAAACAAAGGACATATAATACTAAACAAAATAAAATAATTAAAACACAATGCATAACTTTGAGAACATTCGTACCTCTGATCCCTCAGCATTAAAATGATCTAGTGCTTGTTTCCTCAGCTCCCCTTTTATGGATCCATCTAATCTCTAGGATAAAACAAATTAAAACACTTCACAAACCACAGCCAAATGTTAAACAACTAAAATCACTAAGCCCAGTGTGGTTACTGGGTAACACACTAGAATCACCTGAGAACAAAAAGAAATGGTATTCACAGAGCCCAACCCAGATTTTCTGAGCCAGTACCATTTAGCTATTTCTGATGAACAGTTTGAAAGACAAGATGAATCTGGACAAGCAGCCTCCATGAGTAGTGATTCCATTATTTTCCTCTTACCTGTTTCTTTGGCAGTATAGTCAGTGAAAATAACAGCACAGCAGCCAATGAAGTGTTCACTAAACATTAGTCATTATTAAGCTTGGGGTGTGACTTCATAGCAGAGAGTATCTACCTAATTATATGTGAGGCTTGTGGTTCAACCCCTGGCATGTGGAGGGGGCTGTTAAACACTCATTGGTTGTACAATATAACTAACTTGCTACATGTATTGCCCATGAGCCATGCTTTTAAGTGACACATTAAGTAACTACCAATTTGGGAAGCAATATGCCAAGTTCTGCTTTGTTAGCATATACATTTTTAACAGCTGATAACATTTTTTTAAGATTTATTTGTTTATTAGGTATACAGTGTTTTGTCTGCATATATGCCTGCAGGCCAGAAGATGGCCCCAGATCTCATTAGAAGTGGCTGTACGTCACCATGTGACTGTTGGAAATTGAACTCAGGACATCTGGAAGAGCAGCCATCTCTCCAGCCCTAGCTGATAACATTTAGTAATTATTTTTGGTACTAATTCTCCATTGATAAAGGAGAATATAAAAAGAAAGCTTTTTAACAAGAAAAAAAATTAACATGCAGAAATTTACTCACAACCAGAGTTACAATCATTGTTGGACCATTCTAATTTTCAGTACTGTCAGAAAAAAAGTAGCTAAGGATTGGCAAAAATGTAAATCATTATTCTGAGATAATGACTACTTAAGAAATGGAAAGTTGGGGTTGGAGAATTAGCTCAGTGGTAGAGCAGGCTCTGGATTGGGCACTCAGCTGGGGCTGGGGGCTGAGGAGAGGGAAAGTCAAAAGCAACTCTACTTAAAATCAAGATGAATAACCAAGTATCAATGACACTTCCATAAATCAACAAGGAAAGCAACAACAAAAAAGTATGACACTATCTACAACAGTAAAGACAAAAATGCAGGTAGATATTATGATACAAAACATATACAAAAAGATTTGTTTCTGGGAGTGTGGCTCTGTGGCAGTGCACTTCCCTAGTATGAACAAGGCACCGACTTTCACCCCACAGGAGAAAATGTATTTTTGGTTGCTTGATAAGCTTTACTATTTTGGGTTTAACCTATTAAACAAAAACCAATCAAGCTGAAACCTAGGCTATGACTTAGTTGGGTTTCAAGTTTCAAATAGAGTAGAGGTAAAACAGGTTGCTTTTTCTGTTTGCCTGTTTGTTTTTGAGACAGGAACTCTGCATCCCTGGCTGGCCTTAAACTCAGAGATCTGATGGCCTCTGCCTCCCCAGTGTTGGAATTAAAGGCATGCAATAATATGCCCGACAAAATGGATCCTTTCAAAACATGTTTTTCAACTATCTCCTAGTTTAGATTTATGAAAGCCCTGCCTCCTCCTTCCATTCTTATAGTCTCTTCAGTATAGATTAGTGAATTTCTCACATATACCCTGACAGCTTACTGTCCATTCCCTTAAATCTGCTAAGTCTGTCACCACAAGCTACTGCACTCAGATTCTACCGTCCCACCTCTTGGCCCTGAGCCTCGCCATGCTCCCTTTCTGTTCCCAGACCTCGACGCTTTCCTGCTGTTAGATGACTTTTTTGGGGAAGTGAAGAGACAGTGTGTATTAAAGTTATCATTTTTTAAAGATTTTTTTTAAAGTTATGTGTGCATGTGTGGTTCTGTGTGTCCTTGAAGGCCAGCAGATGTCAAATCAGCGGGAGCTACAAGTAGTGAGGAATCAACCAGTGTTTGTGCTAGCAACCAACTCAGGTCCTCTAAGGGTAGCAAACGCTCTGAACTGTTGAGCACTCTCCAGCCCCCAGCACTGATTTTTAAAGACATCTGGGACTCCTGGGTCATCCTCAGAGGCTGAAGTGGGAGGATCTGGTTCAGGGCCAGTATGAGGGAGACCTTATTATCTACAAAAGTGGAAGGAAGGGTGGTGATGCAGCTAGTCTTTAGAGTATTTAGCTAGCATGCACAAGGCCCTGGGCTCACTCCACAGCACCACATAAAACAAGCCTGGATGCACATACAAAGTGCTTGAAGGACTAATAACCAGTGAAATCCATGATTACACAGTGAGTTCAAAGCCAGCCTGAGTTATAGAAGAAAAGAATTATGAGAATTTTACTAATGTCTTTATACTATAAATGTAGCTTTAACTCTAAAAAACTGTTTAAATTTTCATTTTTGACTGTTATATACATGCACACATGCATGCAAATTCCCCCAGAGGCCAGAAGAGGGTGTAGGATCCCACAGGCTGGAGATACAGCTGTTGTAAACAACCCAAAATGAGTACTAAGAACTAAACTTAGGTCCTCTGAAAGAGCAGGAGGCACCCTCATTTGCTTCTGTTTTCTACCTCTCCAGCCCCATGAAAATCATTTTCAGGAACTGATTATCAGTGGTTCTGAGAGAAGTGGTCCAAATCTTCCCCCAAATGAAGAGGTCTAAAACCTGAAAAAAGAATCATGTTTCTTTTCTGTTAAAATAAAAATTACAATTAGTAAAACCTAGAATGGTCATGTATCATTTATTTTGGTGTGGTTTAAATAAATATAAAAAACGTTTCCCTCTGAAAATCTAGGAATGAAAAGAGCTTTGGGCAGAGGACTGGAGCTTTTAGAAGCATTTTGTACATTTATCCCTTGATACAGTACAAAACTGCTATTTAGTTACAAATGGTGGTACTGTTCTGTTTCCCCTTAAATTACTGTTTGGAGGGTGGATGCAGGGGGAGGTTAGGGGGAGGGGAGGGAGAGGGAGAAGGGATTGACATGTGAAGCAAGCTTGTTCCTAATTTGAACTAATAAAAAATTAAATATAAAAAAATTACTATATTTGTTTGTTTTTTATGTACTATGTAACTGTGTTTCACGACAAAATGTATAGCATTTTTACTTGTAAACTACATGTGTAACATAACAAAATGAAAGCTTCCAGAGCAGAGACTCTGTAAACTAGTTCTAAGTGACTCTTCTGCCTATATTAAATAAATACCACTGAATGTCCGCTATGTTCCGGGTACTATTCCAAGGGGGACAGTAAGGTGACTTGATAGGTACAGGTGTTTGCAAAGCAAGCCTGGGGACCTGGGTCTAACCCCTGGAGCCCACATGAATGTAGGAGAATTGGCTCCACAAAATTGTCCTGACCTCCATGAGAGCACCCCTGAGCAAACACTCACACACAATTGATGAAAAAGAAATCAATCATTAGGTGTAAAGTACTGAGAATAGGGCCTGATTCTAGTATTAGAACACTCTCAGTGAAGGCTTTGCTTCCACTTAGTAAGTGTCAGCATGAATCTTAAGCAAGGACTGACAGGGTGCAAGGCTTCTTTGATCTGCTCCCATCTCTAATTTTATTCTGCAAACCATGAGCAAGGCTAACCACCAATACACAGACCATCAGAACCTGCACCATCCTGGCAGTGTGTCCAACGACAGCTTCTCCTTCCTCAGACTTCATCTGAATTCAAAAAGCTTCCCTCCAGTCCTATCTTAACCTAGAAACACTGCCTTAGTCCAGCTTTTAACGAAATGCAACATAGAAGACAGAATTAAAATTAAAATTAGTGAAAAAAATGAAACTCTTAGAGAGAACAGTGACAAATAGAATTCTCTAAGTAAGTCTGTATGTTTAAGAGAAATATAATTTATATGCAAAATAATCACAAACATAATTCTACAAAATAAGCTCAAGAACATGACAAAACTTAAAAGACAATGAAATGCTTACTTGAAAGGGGAATTGACGATACTTCAAATATTCTGCAAGTATATCTAACATCCGCACCATCTGAGAAAAAATGAGTACTCGGTTGCCTCTTTCTCTTAGGCGAATTAACAGCTTGTCTAGAAGAATTAATTTTCCGCTACTACGGATTAAGTGCTAAAGAAACAATAAATTAAAACTATTACAACATGTGATAAAGAAATAAATAGTAGTACAGTGTTCGACTTAATATTGCAGTTGCTCCAATTATTTCCAACTGAGATTTTAAGTTTTTCATAATGCCAAAGATAAACTCATTTTAGCTTTCAAGAATTTCTAGGACTTTCCCATTTTACTCTATTACATAAATTAAATCACCCTAGCCATGCACCATTACACTGGTAATTTTTGGCAGGAAAATGGTGCTGCATCATTCTGTTTGCTGGCACTTACACTATTTCTCCAAGTCTTAGCCAAACAAGCATACCCCCCCCCAAAAAAACAATACTACTTTAAAAGCAAGCATACTCTTTTTAATTCAGAGATTCTCACCCCCAATGCACTATTGTGAATCACAAATGTCTTCCAACAGTAACAAAGGGTAGGATCTGTGGAGCCAAGCCCTCCTTTAGACGACTATCTAAAGCCAGATTCAGCCACATCAGAATCAAGGGCACACAAATGGATTTTTGTCTGATAAATCAATACAATCCACTGGCTTGGAAGACTATGCTTATAAATTGTAATTTTAAAAGCTTTCATAAATATAAAAGAAACATAACTAAGACCATTATTTAAATGAAACATTAGCCAAAGAGAACTTCTTTGAATGAATATATTAAATCACTATGCCATTTTAAGCTAAAACTGAAATATATATTCTTAGAATTCTGCTTTACCAAAAGTAATAGTTAAAAATTCTTACTTGTAAGGCCTCCTGTTTATTATAGAATTCATTATTATCTGGTGGTTTAATGAGGTAGCAATGGTTACAACATTTCTTTAGCTCCATCATAATGTTCAAAAAGCCTGAGGTACTGCCCTTGGAACCTTTGCTGAGGGCTTTGTAATTCCTAGTTAAAATCCATCTTCAAAAACAAAAGTCACACAAAACAATGTTCAGCAGATCACCAAGACAAATCCTGGAAGCTTAAAAAACAACACTAATACCAAGTCAAAATTTCACCATTCTGAAGCTCATGATTAGAAACAGGATGGATTGAACCTCACGTGTTAAAACTTAAAACAAAACAAAAAACAAACAAAAAAGCCATATAACTTGATTGATCCATCAACTACACACAAAGGCTTTATGTAGTATAATAAATACATTAATCCTTAAGTTTTGTGGAATGATCGCCTACTGTATCAATCTTACAAATTTTATTCCATCTGACAAGTTTTTAGAACTACATTTTTCATAGTTTCATGAGAATCCCTGGCTTCAGTCATACTGCTCTCTCTAAATTGTAATTATGCAATGCATATGCACCTTAAAACACTCCCAAGACCTACTTTAGGTCTATTATTAACTTCCTTTCTTGCAAATTTAGCTTATGAAGATACTTAAAGCCCCCCAAATACCTAGATAGTCTTTTATCATCTTTCTTTTTTACTGGTTACTCAGCATTTGCCTGAACTTACTTAGAAGGCAAAGAGGAGTCCATGTGCAATGCTTGATTCTGTAAGAGGCCATAAAGGCTCAACACTTATTTTACTGTATTTAGAATTTGTTTCTGGAGATATTTGTGACACTCTTTCAAGGCTAATTTGGGCATCAGTTAGGACTATCTCTACCACCCCAGCAGGAGGCACATACAACATTTATAATCAAATTTTATTACCACAGTAACAAGAAAAGTGCCCAGAAGATATATAAGTTTATAGTAAACAATCAATACTGAGACAAGTATAGGGGTTATATCTTTCTCCTTTTAACTTCTCCAAATTCTTTTCATTTTTAAATTTTAACATTCTTCCAAATACAACAATCCCAAACAACACTTAATAAGAATATTACCCTTTTCCATTATAAATATCCCCTCCAGAAACAAAAACCCAAATCTAAACAATCACCTTGATCTACAGGAAATAAATAAAATAAATATTTTTAAACATTCCAGAAGTATATACTATGCTAAATCAACACTGTGCAAAAACTATTTCCCTTACTAAAGGAATTTTAAGGGAAAACAAACAAAGGGAGAACCTACAAATGCAGCACTAAATTGCCACAGGAAGATAACATTTCTGAAAGAAGCAAAATTTAAAGTAGGAAAATCTGATTGAACACTGACATCAAAAACCTTTAAAATGTTAGAGTTGGGTAATAATATTCTTAAAAAATTTTAGATACATGAAAAATATGGATAAAAAAACTACCTCTGACACATGTGAAAAGAATAGAGAAATAGAAGAAATCAGAGTGCTAATAATAACTAAGTCATAGGTACCTGGTAGTACTTTTTTCCATGTAGGTCTTGCCCGATACCCCAGGCTTGCCTGGGACTCATTAAGTGCCTAGATGGATTTGCAGTCTCAATCTCACTCTGATAAACTCCTGAGTCTAATCACAGTGTGCACCATAACACCTTCAATAAATCCACTTATAAGGGCATGGTATGTACGGATTCTCACCATAAAATTTAACTTTTAAAAGATTCCAATATAGTTGCAATACTTCCTTGTACAAGTAAGTATTTGAATAGATGTTAGGACATAATTTAGGTTTTATTCTTTGAAAAGTCACTAAATAAATTTGACCAGAAACTTAACTCAAAATATGGCTTGTTCATTTTCTTCAAAAAGAAAAATAAAAAAAAAAAGAAAAGAGGTTTAAAATTTTGTCTCAGGTTTCTTTAACTCTGTCAATTACCACAATTACTGAACATGTCAGGCTTGTGGAAAGGTAAAAATTATAAACATACGGGACCACAGGGTGACATGTTAAAAACATGGCTCGGTAGTTAAGAGCACTTGCCACCCTTGCAGAGGACCTGGGTTCAGCTCCCAGTAACCACACAACAGTTCACAAGTATCTGTAACTCAAGTTCCAGCAGACCCTATGCTCTACTCTGAGCTCTGCAGGCAGCAGGCATGTACATGATACCCATACATACATACAAAGTCTCATAAATCTTTTAAGACAATGATTTAATCTTGGATCCAGCATTAACACTACCTACTAATTAGCCACAGAAAAAACTTATTCTAAAATTGAAGGAGTTGCTACTACTCTAAGACCCTGGATGTGAGGAAGTGGGGCACCATGAGGACAAAGACAGTTAATTCTGAATTACATGTTCTGTGTTCAGCTTACTTGTAATATTGTTTCTGTAAAGCACTCATTTCCATTCTTAAAATCTGCTCAACCTTGGCAGGAAGAGATTTTTCTACATCTTTCTTAACTCTGCGTAACAGAAATGGCTCAAGCTCCTTGTGGAGGCTTGCATAACCATACTCTCTGCCTTTGCCATGCTCTTCTTCAAAATCTTCCCAGGAAGAAAACCTAAAAAATTTAAAAAACAGTTATTGAAAATAAGCAAATTGTATGTTAGACCTAAAATGCATCACCTCTAAAAGTCTTCCACCCAAGAAGTCTCCCTATACATACATACACATACAAATGTAAGTATGTGTGAGTGTATATGTATATATGTATCTATATGCATATATGAATAAGTATGTATGATCCAATCTAAGATACAGTGCCTTCAAGGCTAGCCTGAGCAACTGAGGGAGCCCCTACCTCAAAACAAAAAAGTAAAACAAGGGCTGGAGATACAGCTAATGTAAACGGCTTCCCTGGCACGTGTGATGTATTAGGCTCATCTTGTAGAACTGCACCATAAAGATGAAATGTATATTTTTTAAAATAAAGTTGTAACTTATATATTACAACTATATATACATATATAGTTTTATATACATATACATGAAATTGTAATTCATATATTCATATAGGTGAATAAAGTTGTTATGACTATTCTGAATTGAATTCTTCATAGACACAAATAGTTGTCACTAAAATATTTCTCAGGCATACCATGTAAAGTTCAAGACACTGAGAAAAAAATGTGATAATTATTTAACCTTTTCTAGTCTAATTTCCATTTAAGATTACTAGCACACTCTGTGGGTACTATAACTGATACTGTTAACTATAAAGAACAGTAGTATTCTAGTTTCCCAAGTAAGGTATATTTTGCACATATGCAAAATCAATTAAAATTTATTGTGCTAAAGAGATGACTCAGTGATTCAGAGAATCTGCTGGCTCTGCAGGGGAACTGGTTTCCATTCCCAGAGTCCACATGGCAGCTCACTACAGTTCTATGACTCTACTTCCAGGGAAACCAATGCCCTCTTCTGGCTTCCTTAGACACTGTATACACATGGTACACATACATATATGCAGGTAAAATACTCAAACACATAAAAAATTTTAATGTATACACTGCAAGTTATATCTAATCATTTAAAAATTCAAATTACAAATCCAAAAATTATTCTACCCCATTTTTTTCAATTTTAATGATCTGAGACCCAATATCATTTAAATCACTAGCTTGATTCCCTAAATTTTTCCCAACTGAATCTTAGCATATAAACTATATATGTCCCAGGTTGTCTTACTTTTCTGGCATAATGAAATGTAGCAATGACCAGAGCTCTTTCAGGGAGTTTTGTAGAGGAGTTCCAGTAATAAGGAGACGATGATTAGATTTAAAATCAATTAAAGTTTTATAAAGAAGGGAATCATCATTTTTTAATCGATGTGCTTCATCAACGCCTATAAATGCCCAATTTAGACCACCAAGGAATGCCTTAAAATGAACAAAAGAACAGTTATTACATTTAGAGAAATAAGAATTCAAATTTAACTTTCTTATTTGATCTGAACTTAATATTACTAAATGAGGCAAATTAAAATTAGAAACTAAACTGGGCACTGGGGAGGCACAGAAAGGAGAATCTCGGTTGAGTTCAAGACCAACCTGGTCTACAGAGTGAAATTCAGAACAGCCAGGGCTAAACAGAGAAACTCTGACTAAAAGAACATAGATAGATGGATGGATGGATGATTGATACATAGATAGATAGATAGATAGATAGATAGATAGATAGATAGATGTTTCAAGACTTAATTGTAATCCTCAAATCAAGCAACTTACCATACAAAATAAAATTTCTTCAGTGACTAATTTAACCAATAGAAAATGGAGAATATCAGCCTGTATTAGCTTAAACAATGATCAAAAAGGAACAAAGATGATACTACCACTTCAAAATTTTATACAAGATTTTTAGTCTAAGTCCAACAAAGGTCTCTATGAATGAGTATCAACTTCAGTGTCATGATCCAGTGCAAGCATTGCTAATCACATGATTTCCATAAACAGTAGGGTTTTAACACATAAATTTAGGTCTCTTGAGACTTGAAATAAAGACAGGCCTGATTCTGCCATTACTACCTATGTAACATTAGACAAACTCATGGTGCTCTCTGAGAACTGACTTTTCAATAAAGTAGAAATAGTCAATAGAAACATACAAGAAGTAAATGAAACAACAGTTACAAAGCATTTGATCTAAGACAATGTGCTAGTTACCATGATACAATCTAAAGTCATCTGAGAAATGAAACCTCAGTTGAAGAACTGTTTCGATCAGACTAGCCTATTGGCTTGTCTTGACTGCTAATTACTATAGGAGTGCTTGGGCCACCGTAGGTGGCACCATCCCTAGATAGCATTAATACACAGCACAGGATCACCTAAGTGTGAACCCGAGAGCAAGTCAGCAAGTAGCCTTTGCCACGCTTTCAACTAAGAGTCACTGCTTAAACTCTGCCCTGACTTCCTTCATGATGACTGTGACAACTGTAATGACATAAGGCAACTAAGCCCTCCCTCCACTACATTGCTGTGCACAGTAACAGAAATGAAACTACACTAACAAATAAATTCCACCTAAATAATAATTGGTAAGCTTTTTCTAAAACTAAGAGATGAGAAATACTTTAGACTTTGCAGACCAATGTGCTGTCATATTTCAGCTTCTTTAAAATTATAAAAAATTCATTCTCAACTCAGCCAGGTGTTGGTGGCGCACGCAGTGCAATTACTGCCACGATTTTTTTGTTGCTCAGTGCCCTTTCCACAAATATCCACTCTATTAATCCAATGGAGCCGGGCGGCAGCGGTGGCGCACGTCTTTAATCCCAGCACTAGGGGGGTGGGGGGGTGTCAGTGTGTTTGAGAGACCAGCCTGGTCTACAAGAGCTAGTTCCAGGACAGCCTCCAAAGCCACAGAGAAACCCTGTCTCGAAAAAAAACCAAAAAAAAAAAAAAATCATTCTCAACTCAAGGGCCATTTAAAAGTTAAGAGCCCCACCCCAAGGTTACAGTTTGCAGACCTATTCTATAACTTAAATATTCTTTCATTCTGACCCCAACACATGATACAGGAAAACTGACACTAAACAGAAAACACTAACACAAGTAATACATACCTTGTCCTTCAATAAAATTTCATAAGTTGTTAAAAGTATATTAAATTTTAATCGTTTGGTCTGGAGATGCATCCATTCATGAGTTCTTATCTATTATGAAATTTTAAGGACAAATAGAATCACCAAGTTAAATTACATTTCTACTTAAATATCTAAAATGAACTAAAAGTCATTTAAAGTACACACACAAAGATATAATAAAAGTCAGTAAATATAAAATCCAACATTAAGTATGCTGAACTTTTAAAAAAAAATGGAGCAAGCCTAATTTTATTACATTCCTCCCACTAAAGTTCTCACATTTGGTAAAACAAACAATTCACTTAATAACTGTTCTGAAATTATTATTTTAAGATGTTTTACATTTACTTATGCTGTGGAACACTTGTTTTTAATGATGCAAATATGTATCACATTCATTTATGTTGCATTTGTTTAACTCCATGAAGCTGTGTTAGCCAGTCTGAAACACCTGATTGGTCTACTAAAGAGCTGATAATAGTGAGGCAGGAGAAAGGACAGGCAGGGCTGGCAGGCAGAGAGAATAAATAGGAGGATAAATTTGGGAAGAAAATATAAAAGAGCAGGATGAGGAGGAGGACCTCCAGGGGCCAGCCACCCAGCTACACTGCAAGCCACAGAGTAAGAAGTATAGAAAAGTATACAGAAATAGAGAAAGATAAAAGCCCACAGGCAAAAGATAAACAGGCTAATTTAAGCTAAGAAAAGCTGACTAAAAACCAGCCAAGCTAAGGTCAGACATTTAGAAGTAAGAAAAAGTCTGTGTGTGAGATTTTTTGGGGAGCTGGGTGACACCCCCCCCAAAAGAGTCAAAGTGGCATCTAAGAAAGATCAAACAAAATGAGCAGGCAGTTAAAATGGTAAAACCTGAAAAGTGTAAATATGAATGTTCACTGCACTCTGCAAACTATTCATGAATATTTGAAGTTTTCCACAAAAAATGTAATTCATATATATTCATAATATGTTCATGTGCCCCACAACTTAATTTTTATTATAATCAATTAAACATGTGTTAGGCGCTGATTTGTGGCAAATTACATGCTAAAATTAAAACTACTGAGACAAAACAAAAAACACAAAGCACTTATACTCAAAGATAAATTTGTCTATCCTTCTAAATTTATGGAAAAACAACTTACCATGTTTCTGCTGTTAATGTCACCTAAATACACCACGGCATTCATCTGAGATGCCCATGTCTGAATCTCCCTTTGCCAGGAAGTGAGAGTGGAGAGTGGTACAACTAATAGAAAAGGTCCATACAACTGATGTTCATGAAACAAATAGTTCAAAAATGAGATCGTCTGTATTGTTTTTCCAAGGCCCATTTCATCAGCAAGTATACAACTGTTTCCTCTACAAAGTTAAAAACAAAAATCCATGTATGCAATAAATGTCTAAATTCACCAAGAAATGTTCTCATGCCATTTGCTCCCATTTTTTATACAAGGTTGTATAGACTGAAACTCTTAAGAGGTATTTCATGCAATACAGTACTTCTATCAGCAACATAAATAATATAAGTATCATTAACATTATAAGAAACAAAATGAATAACATATAATAATAAAATTTGCTTTAATTTGCTAAGTTAATATTATTCTTAGCTAACTACAAAGCTAATATTACAGTTCATCTAACAGTAAGTAGACTAGAGATATATTAGTAAGTAAAAAGTAACTAGGAAGGATAAAAGTGAAAAAGTATAGCTAAAATAAAACCTAAAAAGTTTTGACCTCACGAATAGGGACCACAGGAAGCAGGGAAAAAAGGAAAGGACTAAGTGGTTATTAGAAAAAAACTAGGAAATGGAGAAATATTCCAGGATAATGTGGGTGACAACATTTAAGGATTGTAATCATCAAATAAGTTAAACTCAAACTTTATTAAAAGAAAGCATCCCTAAATTATGTATCTATAAAATCTATTCTTACTCCTTCAGCTCCTCTGGTGTTAATCATTAATCCCATCCATGTCCTTCCTCATTACCTACTCTGTGGAAACACAGTGTGACAACAGGAATGGAACTGGCTCCCCCATACCTTTACCAACTGTGCCTTTCAGTGCCTTGTGAAGGAAGCATGATGATACTAAGCAGAAACCATCTATATCCTAGGCAAGCATGGTGGTGTACACCTACAATCCTAGCACCTGAGGTGAACACAGGAGAATCAGGAGTTCAAGGTCATCCTTGACTACAGAGTGGGTTTCTGTCAGCTGGACCATGAGACCCTGCCTCAAAAAGCACCAAACAGAAAAAGGCATCGAAAGCCCACCCTTGAAGGGATTGAGAAATAAAAGAGAAAGTAACTTATCAACTGGTTGAGATAAATCCTAAACTCTTACCTCTCTGACCAATTAATTTCTAGTGCACTGTCTATGCAGCCAGTCTAAGAGACTGGAATATACACCCAAGTCTGAGTGCCACTATCAAGAAACTATGGGTTGTGAATCTGAAGGATGTGAAAATATCATAAAAAGTCTGAAAACACTTTCCACTGAGAATTATGATTTTCATTGTGTTCACTGGCTCACTTAAAAGACTTAAATCTCACATGCCTTGATGAATGCATTAAAATGAAGTGAAATAATGTTTCTCTGATGCTTGCCACAGACCCCAAATCAAACCTGTGCTGCTCCCTGCACAGCAAACCCCAAGCAAGCACTGCTTTGCTACAGTGTTTTAGCTTGCGGAAATCTCTGACACCTCTGGGTGGTTATTAGAGGAAACTGACAACTGGTTTAACCTTTAAAGAAAGAACTTGGTTGGTAACCTGTGAGGAAATGGGGAAGTCTCATCCTCTCAATGTAAGTAGGTAACTACTAGAATATACTTACTTGCACCAAGAGTGAGCAAGCCAATTTAAACCATTCAGCTGATAGTCTCTCAATTCTAAACCCTCGTGTCCTCCAATATAGGATGGCTGCTTCTTCAGAGCTACAAATCTTGGTCTTTGTTTCAATACCTTTGATCAGAACAAATATTAATATGTAGAATTACTTAATATTTTTAAAAAAAATCATGCAAAAAGATGAATGTCCTTTAGCCTATCTTTCACCATAAACATTAACATTTCAAATCATTCATTTCAGAGATTCTATGACTCAAAATATCTGAGAAGCAAAGCCTGATGGTGTATATCCATAACACAGAATCAACAGATGAGACAAAAAGACTGTTTCTAAAAACATGAAGCATGAGAAACCTGAGCTCAAGGCTAGCACAGGCAAGAGAACAGAATCCTGGCTCAAAAATACAACAAACATGGCTGAACAGATGGCTCAGATGTTAACAGCACTGGCCACTCGTCCAGAAGTCCTGAGTTCAATTCCCTGCACCCACATGGTGGCTCACAACCATCTATAATGGGATCTGATGCCCTCTTCTGGCATGCACACATACATGCAGACAGAACACTGTACATAATAATTCATTAAAAAAAAAAAGTAACAGTCTCATCCGAATTTACTACTAACCAATTATACGTTCCACTATCTAATACTGTTTGTGTAGATCACTTCTAAATTCTTGCTGGCAATAATATTCTACATCTCCCAGAGAAGCCAGTACTCAAACAGGAAAAGAAAAAAAAAGAAGAAGTGTATCTGATGGTTCCTTTCTACATGGCTACTTTCTATGATTCATAAGGAAGGAAAGTCAAATTCATTCATAACCATTGTTCCAATGTAATAAAGTAGTACCTAGACTTTAAAACTAACACTAATATTTTTATGTAAACTATTTAAGTTTCAAAAGTTCTGGGGAAGATAGTCCTAGATAGTTTCTCTTGACTATGCCCTGACTCTGTTCTTACTTTCAGCAACATAGCTGCTGCTTTTAAACCCAGCATACATTTCCAACTTCGAGGGAAATAAACTCTTTCAGTTTCCCTACCCCATCATCATTACCACCAATTTCTCATGTTTTAAATAGTGCCACTAGAGGACTCTCAGTTTCTCTAAAAGGCATATCCAACTAAGTACTCTTTAAGCCTATATGACTTCAAGATTCAACTCTCCATATAGGCTTGAAACACAACACACACATTTGCATTCATTCAAAATGTTGGTACTCACTTTGCAATCTTTAAAAGGGGTGGTTTTTGACTGATTCCTGCTAAAATATTCATCGATGCATGACTGAAACTTTTTGGAAATGAGAGCTCCATCCTCCCAGCTGCACTCTGAGTAGGGAAGCCCCTGCCATTTGCAATAATAATCAGGAAGACCAGCTGCTGACTTTTGATTGGAATGAGCTGCGAGATGAATCAGGTATTCATTTTATTTATATTTAATTACACAAGAGGCATACTCAGTAAAAGCTACACAAGTGAAAAGTAGTCATCTACATTGCAATATTTTATTTTGGTAAAACCAAGCTACTATATTTCATGTGTAAACAGTAAATTTCTGATGTTTGCTGACATGACTTCAAGCACAGATGAAAGTCTGAAGGCAGGCTTGAAGTACACACTTGCAATCCTAGCGACTCAGGAAGCTGAGGCACGAGGATTCCGAGACTGAGAACGTCATCAGCAACGTAATGGAATCCATCTCAAAAGCATACCAAACAGATAACAGTTTATCACATTTATTACTACTAACCAATTATTCGCTCCACTATCTGATACTGTTTGTGTAGATCATCTGTAAGTTCTTGCTGACAATTATAATATTCCACATCTTCTGGAGATGCATTTTTCAGCCTGAAAAATTTTAAAGCAACAACAAACTTCAGATTTTCCTCTAAATAACTTTATCTCAATGATAGTTATCTCTTAAGACAAGCTCCCATTGTACCCTTTAATGGTATAAACCAATCTGAACAATGAAAAAACTGGAAACAGAGAGAAAAAATTATTAGTAATTTTTCTTTTTCTTTTGCAAGGCCAGAGACTGAACCCAGGGCCTTGCACGTTCTAGGTTAGCAGTCTCATACTAAGCTTATACCCTGACAACATCATTAATTTTTTAATTTACAAATTTCTGGGAGTATGAAACAGTCTGTATGATTCTTATAAAAGGCAAGTTCAGGGCTGGAGAGATGGCTCAGAGGTTAAGAGTACCGGCTGCTCTTCCAGAGGTCCTGAATTCAATTCCCAGCAACCACATGGTGGCTCACAACCATCCGTTATGAAATCTGGTGCCCTCTTCTGGTGTGCAGCTATACATGGAAGCAGAATGTTGTATATATAACAAATAAATAAATAAATAAATAATATTAAAAAAAAAAAAAGGCAAGTTCAGACCGGAACATTCTTAAGAGTTTCACCCTGAGATGAAATAATATAGACTATAAATATTTGAGGCTGTCATTTTATTCTCAGTTATGTTTCTTAATACTAATAAAGCTTAGTTAACTGTAATCTTATTTAAAAAAGAAAAAAGCATTTTTACCATCTTTTTGTTTCCTGATCTTTTTTCTTATAATTATCCAATTTTTTCATCCCTCTGACATTCTGCTGCTTGAGGGTTTCTTCTGTCTCCCAAGTGTTGTGGATGTGTGACCATCCTTTCCACTTAATTAAATACTGTATATCTCCTGGCTCTTTGTTTTTTTCAAATCCTGCATTTGGGTCACCATCTGCTTCAACAGCATAAATGGTTGTAGTAGCACCAGTAGCTAAAGACAAAAGAAAAATGCATGTAATTCTGTTACAGGGTTATTTCTTTCCAACATAAAGTTTCAAGAGTATGTATACAAAACCACTCATTAGATAGGCAAACTATTAAAATACAAAAAACTATGGGAAGTTATGTCACATATAAATAAAGAACACTGAACAATTTGAAGTGAAAAATAATCTAATAATAATCTCTGGAGCTTTAAAAACAGGGATAACAGGGACAGTGTGATGGCTCAGCAGGCAAAAGGACTTGCTATCAAGCTTGATAACTGGGGTTCTACTTCCAAGACTCACATGATTGAAGGAACCAACTCACACAAGTTGTCCTCAATATATTACACTAAGTAAAGGTAAATTTTTGTATTAAGTAAGTCAATTTTTCAAAACACAGTGGGGTACTCAACAACACACCCATTAGCATACAGTAACTAATAATTTGGAAATTGCTATTTTAATTATTTTACTTTCCAGTTACCTTAAGCAATAACAAAGCCCATATATTCGCGACATGGGGAAAAATTGTAAAAAAAATACAAAACAAAAATTCTTTAAGCTGAAAGTATATAAAGAGAAACAAATGGTTTGATTTAAAATATAAGGAAAATGCAAATCTATTAAGTTAGAAACCTTCCCACTACCTATAATATAAGGACTTTATAATAGTGGCATTTTCAGAGACACGCTGGCCAAGCAATCTACATTTTGACAGCAAATAAGCAAAACAGAAGAAAATTCACTTTCTTTGCTTTCAAAACTGGAAAATTTTTAAGAAATACTGTCCTTTACTCGGGTAAATAGGGGAATAAGCAAACCATACAATGCTTTTTGCAACCATACCTCCTCTCCTCCCAACTCTGCAATCCATAAACCTTTCTATTGTTTCGAATTCCTCCTCCTCCGGTTGAGGAACATCCTCTCCACAGACTTCCAGTAGATCATCTGAGTCCGTTTTCATATCTTCATCTTCCTTGTAGCTCACATTGACTGTAGCTTGGCGACGAGAGCTTCGTTTATCATTATCATAATCTTCATCATCCTCATCTTCAGATGAATCAATTTGCCTCTTTTTTTGTCCAAGAATTTTTTTCCCATTTTTTGACTTACATCTGGGGAAGGAAAAGAAGAAAAACAAGTGTTTACAGGAACACTAGCATAAAAAAATTTTGAGAAACTATAAAAAAATAAAAAATAAAAAAATAAAGCCCTTCTCTAAATGACTATTTTTGGCCTCAAAACACAGAATACTAACTATACTTACCTACTTTGAGGTTTTCTGCTTTTGACTTTGTTTTTTGGCTCATAGTCAGATTCTGTCTCATCACAGCTGCTTTTATCTCTCTCTTCTTCAGATTCAGAATCTGAACCAGACTGAGACGGAGATCCTGACCCCGACATTTGCCAATCTTCACTGCATATAGAATATTTTATTTAGATATTAATCATAAGTAAACTAATTATTAAAATACAAACATGATCAAAACAAAATTCTATTCCATTGACTATAAAGAAAACTATTGCTTGGAACCACACTGAAAATTAGTAAAGTCTCAGTAGAGTAACAATGAGAAGTTCTTTGTAAAGACCTCTTATAAAGACCACAGGGTTTTACTGATCATTTAATTAAACCTCAAATGAAAGAATACTATATGAACAGATAATTACAGGTTTGTAACTATACTATACTGTTTTTCTAGCCCTCTCATTTTAATTTTTTAGAAACTGTAATTTCTAAAAATATATCCTTTTGGTGCTGAAGCAGCCACTCAGCACGGCTGAGGTCCAGGTGACCCAGCCATGCTGGGCTGCATTCACCAAGTGCATCCTGCTCAATGGTGCTGTCACTTGCTATATTTTGTTTTGTCTACACATGGGGGAATTAGGACTTGGAGCAATCCAAGGGGAAGAATCCAGCCAAGTATGTAAATGACAAGTGAGCACTTGTGCATCTGGAGGACAGTTTCCTGCCAGTGAAAGACCCTCCTTTTCTCAAGGAGAGGAGTCTGCACTGTAGTGTACTGAAAACATAACAATTTATGGGATAGAGAAAGAAAAAGCCATATCCTTTTATGTTTATGAGTGTTTTGTCAGCATGTATGTCTGCACACCACCGGCATTCCTGGTGCGAACCACAGAGACTAGAATGGGTGTCAGATTCCCTGAGTCTGGAATTATAGACAATTGTCAGCCACCATGTAGGTGGGTATTGGGAGCCATTGTCCTCTGGAAAAGCAGACATTGCTTTTAATTGATGAGCCACCTTTCCAGTCCCTAAACTGATTATTAAATAATAGTACATGTTCTCTAAGAAAAAAAAAAAGCTGAATTATAGCAGGCAGTAGTGGCGCACACCTTTAATCCCAGCACTCAGAAGGCCGAGGCAGGCAGATCTCTGTGAGTCTGAGGCCAACCTGGTCTACAAAGTGAATAGAGGCTAGAACAGGTTTCAAAACTACACAAAGAAACCCTGTCTCAAAATATTAAACCAAAAGCAAAAAAAGGGCTTAATCATAGAAGTATGTAAAATAGACACTAAACCACTCCCAACATTATCAACTCAAAAAATATTCAATAAATAGTGACCTTTATCTTTCCTGTTTCTGGCTACTTAGCTTCTTTTCAATCAATATGTTAATATTTTGTAATTATTATATAAAGTTCAGATAAAACATACATATTAGGTTCTTACTTCCTAATGTCAAAATCTAAAAACCTTGAAACTTTTGAAAGTTTCAGATTTGAGATTTTGATAATTTGGAGTTTAGGTTATGGGTACCCAAGAGATAAAGAATATGTAAAATATTCCTTAAAAAGCTAAATTCTAAACCCTGCAATATTTTCAGCCAGAAGTATATGGTAACAATATACAACCTGTACTCTACCCTAACGCAGGTAATGTTCTTGTTTCACTGCTTGACATATGCTACATCAATTGTGACAATGATAAACACATCAAACACACGGAAAATCAGATTATGAGAAAACATGGTGGAAGCCAGTTATTTTTATCTTTGGGGCCTTTTTAGAGCATGAACACTGAAAGCAGCATTATACAGGACAAGTGGAAAAAAAATCTTCCAAATAAAATTTCCAATGTGACTTTTAATTTTTATACCCTTTAAGTGTTACACATCAGCCCAAATGACATGTTTTTTATTATTTGCTTGCGTCCATGTTTACTGAGAAATTAACAGCTCAACAGAAGATTTAAAGAGATGAGAAGTCATCATAGTTGAAATTACCATATAGTTCTCACTGAAAACTAGAATATAGAAATATAGAATATAGCACTCAATTGTCAGTGCTTTTCCGGCATGTGTGTAGCCTTACGTTTGATCATACAAATCTATAAAGCAGATCTGAAGAAATTAGACACAATTCCTCACATCAAAACAAAGACAAAACATAAGAAGATTTACAGAGTCAAACTACATTATCCAAAATACACCTCCTAACAGGTGGGCCTATGAGAGACAGAGGAGAAAGAAACAGAAGATATCCAAAGATACAAAAACTGAATTTCATAAACTAAAAAGTATGAATCTTAAGATTATAAACATTCAAAGCCTGTGAAAAAATTAAAAAAAATAATAAATCTAAACATACATAGAACAAAGTAAATATACAGAATACCCAAGACAAATAGAAAAATTGTCGGTCAAAACACCAGAATAAAAAAACCAAACCCATGATCATGATCTAAGGTGTGAAAATATTCTTACTGCTTTCTGGGTCAGATTTTGTGGCAGTTATAATGAATTTCTAAGTGAGTTCTGCAGAAGAAAGTGAACTTCATGTATAGATGAACTGTATGAGTAATTAATACAACAACCAAGTCCAATCATTCTATGATCCTACATGCTTTTCTCCCAAGTTATAAAAATATTTGGAGAGTAGTATTTTGATATCATTTAAAATTGATCTTTAATCTACAAATATATTGGTATGGATACGTTACAACAAATAAAAGAACTGGCATAAAATAGACCTCAGCTGGTGACAGAAAGACAAATGTTAAGGTAGTAGTTTAAATTAACCTCAAAAATAGCGTGAACTAAGAATTTCAAAAACTACCTTTGGAAAGGAAATTTACAAAAGAAGAAATACAAAACCATAGTATTTCCCTGGTATGAAAACTGTCAGCAGAATAAAATCACATACTCATTATGCTTTTTCCTCTTGACCTCACTGGAGGAGTCGTCCGAGTCTTCACTGCTGGAGGAGTCCTATGGAGAATGGAGGACAGTGGCAGTTACTCACAATTTGAGTCTAACCAAGTTGGAAAAGTCCCACTTGCTGTGCTAGTCAGCATTCATTTCCCTAACAATACCTGTAAAGCTTCCCTTTTTGTCCCATGTTGCTTTATGGTATTAGTTTAAAGTAATTAAAAGCATCCTCATTACAAATTTTTTTTTGGTTTTTTTTTTGTTTTTGTTTTTCGAGACAGGGTTTCTCTGTGTAGCTTTGGAGCCTATCCTGGCACTCGCTCTGGAGACCAGGCTAGCCTTGAACTCACAGAGATCCTCCTGCCTCTGCCTCAGGAGTGCTGGTATTAAAGGCATACACCACCAACACCCGGCCCTTATTACAAATTAAGACAGTGAAATTAAGTATGACAACATCAGCATTTTGTAAAATTTCTGACTTAGCATCCTAGAGACCATTAATTACTGCTGAAGATTACAGATTCAATAAAATCTCAAATTGATTTTTTTCTTAAATGTATTTGTAGAAACATCCAGGTGCTTTTGTCAACACATAGAAACATGTTTATTCTTAAGGTCCATTCTCTTAATATATTTCAATAATTTAGGGTTATTCAATAGCCAATATATGAAATATTTGTGTGTACACACAATGAAATACTATTCAACCATACAATATAAGGAAATTCTAGTCATGAGGTCTCAAAACTGGGCCACTCCCAGAGTTTGCTTCTCTGCTTCCGACTCATGGTTTAAGTTGTGAGAACCCCCAGTTTGCTGCTCCAAGTGCCATGCCTGTGTGATGTCATGCTTCCCCATTGCCATGGTGATGAACTCCTATCCCTCTGGGACTGTAAGCCCAAATAAGCCCTTCCTTCTATAAGGTCTTGGTGTTTTACCACAGCAACAGAAACTTAACTAAGACAGGTACACATACATAAAAACAAATCTTACCCAAAAGTGGCATGTATGGCAGTAATCTTATAATAAAAAAAATTCCTTAAGAAGTGTTTTAAAACTAGAATACACAAATATATACAAATATGTACAATACAGAGAGTAAAGAAATCCACAGTAGAATACATATATATATATAGTGTGTGTGTGTATATATATATATATATATATGGACTAAATATTAATAAATTCAAACACACACCAACTGGGAATACATCAAAATATCATGTGAATGAATACATAAGCACTGGGTTACTTTTTTTTTTTTTTTGCCAACTTAACACAAGCCAGAGTCATCTGGGAAGAGGGAACCTCAGTTGAGAAAATTCTTCCATCAGATTGTCTATAGGCAAGTCTGTGGGGCATCCTGAGTAATGATGGATGTGGTAGGGCCTCACAGACACATGTGGTGTCACCATGGGCAGGTCCTAGGAGTTATAAGAAAGGTCGCTCAACTGTAAGCCTGAAGACCAAGCCAGTAAGCAGCACTCTTCCTTTAGTTTCTGCCTCCAAGTTCCTGCCCCGACTTCCCTTCATGACAGACTGTAAAGTGTAAGACAAAATAAGCGCTTTCTTCCCCAAGCTGCTCTTAGTGTTTATGACAGCAATAGAAAGTAAACTAAGAAAATACACAAATATTCTAAGTAACAAATCCAGGCTCATATTTTGTAGAGAACTAGTATGTCTTCATCCATTGAAATATGTGTGCCTGTGCATACGGATACAAAATATTGGGGTTGGGATGCTGAGAAAAGGCCTCCAAGTCACAATCCTATCACCTCAGCTTCACAAGTTCTGTGACATACATTACCATGCCAATTCATCCTATTTACTATTTCTTGAAATTTCACCATGTGCTTCTCTAGTTTTTAAATTCAAACAGTGTCTTCCTAGTTATGGCAGGTCGGGTCTCAAGCTTATACGGCCAGTGCTGAGCTCTAATTAACAATCCACCTTGCTGCAGCCTCTTGAGATCCGGACAGCAGGGAGGCACCATCAAACCTAGCTATTTTATTTGTTTTGCTGTGATGAGGAAATGCACACAAAGGTCCCACTATTTTTTATTAGCCTCTGAAATTAGGAATATTGGTATAAAAGAAAAAGATGTCTGGCCAGGCAATTGTGGCACAGGAGGATCTCTGTGAGTTCGAGGCCAGCCTGGTCTACAGAGAGAGTACCAGGATAGGCTCCAAAGCTACACAGAGAAACCCTGTCTCGAAAAACCAAAAAGAGGGTTGGAGAGATGGCTCAGTGGTTAAGAGCACTGACTGCTCTTCTAGAGGACCCAGGTTCAATTCCCATCACCCACATGGCAGCTCACAACTATCTGAAACTCTACTTCCAGGGGATCTGATACTTTCACACCAGTGCACATAAAATGAAGTTAAATAATTTAAAAAAAGAAGAAGAAAGAAAAGAAAAAAGAAAAAGAGAAAGATGTCTGTATGCCAAGATTCTTGATACATGTGTCTAAATACAGGTACTGTTCCATCCAAAGGAATCGTACTTAGTGAGTAGGCATGTCACTTTTACACAGCAGCTCACAGTGAACTTACCTCTTCTGATCCACTGTTAGATGAAGCCGCGTGCACCTGCTGCGGCTGCTGTGGCTGCTTCTTAAGGATTGCAGATCGCTGAACAGCCAGAATACTGGGGTTAGATTTCCAAAACTGTACCAGAAACACAAATCAGGGAGAGCTGAAATATGGTAAAACTATAGTTCAAACACTTACACCCCTCAAAGTAAGTATTTTCCTCACTCATTATATAAAGGCTGTGTCCCTGAGATGAAAGGAATGCAGGCCTCAAGTGGACATGAGAACTGATGGCATAGTGGGTTTTGTGTAGAACCACCATGCTCTTAGTGCTTCAAAGGTGCTGGGTTACTCTTACTCACAGTGTGGTTGCCTATTTCCTCCTGTGTTAGGTAAAGGCGAAAAGCCAGAGTCAAAATATATGCCATGTCAGTGTTTGTTCATGCAACTTGACTTTTTTTGGGGGGTGATGGCAGTGGGGGGGCTCTCCGGGGGGGCTCTCCGTTAACAAACCTGAACATGATTTTCATTTTGGCACGAGCATCTTAGCTCTCTCGGAACTGGTACTCTGAGTAACACAGCACACACCGCATGCTTCCAATTTCATCCTACCCTACCAGTAACTTCCAAGAAAGGGTTCTGTCAAGTCCTCTGGCTGTTAGTGATAAAGCGCCCTTTCTGTAGACCTTGAAGGCAGATCATGTAAGCCTAACAAGATGACCTCAAGAAACCTTTACTTCTATCCAAAAAATTCAATTTCTGTCATTTGCTGTTTGTGGTGCTAGAAACTAAACCCAGGGTTTTATGCATGTTAGGCAAGGGCTGTACTACTGAACTACACTCCCAGCCCATGACTTCACCCAGTTAAAAAATTCAAATTCTGTCTTAAGTAGGCAGAAAAGAGTTCTCTTTTATATTTGGTATTATACAGCCATTAGCTTCTTTTAAGCCAGTTTGTTAAATACATGGCCAGTTTGATTCATGAAAAATAAATCTTTTTTCCTAAAAACTCTAGTACAAGTAATGTCAACTAATTTCCTCCAAAGCAATAAAACAAAACAAAACAAAAATCCTACTTTCCGCTGAATTACCTCGGCTCCATCAACTTTTGGTGGTTTTGCTTGAACTTTGTTCTCTCTGGATGTATCTGATTCAGACTCTGACTGACTTCCTGAGTCAGACCCAGAGTCAGAGTCACTGCTCCCAGACTGGCTGCTACTTCCACCACTGCTGCTGCCAGAACTTGAGCCAGATCCAGAGCCTGATGCCGACCCAGAATCATCTTCCGACTGGCTATAATTTAAAAATAAAGACTTGAAGCAAAATTCAACAAGAATCTAATTTTTCAGAAAGGTAGACAGTTTAATACTACAATTATCTGTGGCCAATACAAAGGGATATGTTCATTTATAGTAATGGACATACATATCTGTAAGATTATAATCTCCCTCTCCCTCAAATATAATGTTCCAGGCCTACCACGTCTGTACTTGGGCTAGATCTTGGGCTAGAAACTAGGAAGACAACATGTATATAAGTCATAGTACAAAAGCCCTTTAAGAGACTAGCTCTGGGGCTGGGCGTTGGTGGCACACGCCTTTAATCCCAGCACTCGGGAGGCAGAGGCAAGCGGATCTCTGTGAGTTCAAGGCCAGCCTGGTCTCCAGAGCTAATGCCAGGATAGGCTCTAAAGCTACACAGAGAAACCCTGTCTCGAAAAACCAAGAGAGAGAGAGAGAGAGAGAGAGAGAGAGAGAGAGAGAGAGAGAGAGAGCTTTAACAGTTTAAGTTAGGAATTGTATAAAGAAATGAATACACATTATTGGGAATTCTTACAAGGGGCAGAAAGTGAGACCACTTCCAGTTCCTAGCAACGCAAGCCTACTGTAATTCCAACTGTACAATAGGGTACTTGGGAGGCTGAGGTACAGGGTACTAGCTTCCTGCCTGCTGTAATTTTCAAAAATACCACCAGATGGCACTACTCATTGATAGTCTACTTAAAAGCTATTCTTTCTCCAGAATGACCTAACAGATTTGTAAGATAGGAAACGTTACCAGGAAGGACTTTTATTCTACAAATTAAATGTATGCATGCTAAAATTAACAAATGTATCTGTGTTTTGAAAATGTAGTGGAATTTTGTTTCATAGAAACACAAAGAAAAACTTTGTCTGGTGAGATCTTTGGTTTCAACAGTGTTCCCACCAATATTGTTCTTTTCTCTTCATCCCCTCAACCTTCCCACCATTATTCCCCTCCCCAAAACATAGAGTTCTGAGGCCCCCAGATATCATTAAGTGTCTTTTAATAAAAGGAAGAAATGTCCTATTGTACTTGAACCCTTGAGACAAACTTTAGCAATGCCATTAGAGAAGATTGTTTCCCCTGACTATTTTATTTCTCTATTAACTCACCAGGTAAGAAAAATCATTAATTCAAATAACTTTACTGAGAACCACTCACATATAAGGCCCAGAGAGACTGAAATGACACGCAGTTATTACCATCAAAACAAGTTCTACCTTGAGCAGCTATGTAAGCTGATGAGCAGCTTCCTGTGCTGTTTAGATGTTTACAACAGCTCATCTAGACATGACTAGGGTTGGTAAGGAGATGGAAGGTCTTAGATTGCTACTTTGTGGAGTATTTACTTTCTGTAAATCACATAGCATAAAATGTGCTTGTCTAATAAAGTGGGCACAGTGAAGCACACCTGTAAACACTAGGAGGGGAGGAGGCAAGAGGATCAAAAGTTCAGTAACATCCTTGGTTACAATTTGAGACCTAACGTAAAACTGTCTTCAAAATAAAAAGAAGCTGGATGATGGAATTTAGGGCGAGCCTCTGCCATAGATTCCTGCTCCTACACATTAACAGCGCGCACTTACTATTAGGAAGTGTTGAACTCAGGCATTAAAGTCCAAAGTAGCTTATTGAAATGGTTCTTTAGTGGAATGGGGAGGAAGTGGAAAGTGTTAGCAAAAATGAATTCTGGTGTCCAACTGTACAATAGGGTAACTACAGAACATAATAAAAATAATACACTTTAAAAAAAAAAGCTAGAAGAAAAAAATGTGTTTTGAATTATTCTACCTAAATGATAAATATTTCAATGTTATACCTTATTCTTAGAAAGTGAATACTAGGCTAAACGTGCAAGAGGCAAGATTCTTGCAACCTATTTTCAAATTATACAGAGACAGACAGACAGACAGACAGGCAGATAGACAGACAGCACAGCAAAGTCCCTAGAGCTAAGTGTAAACATAAGACAGCAGAAATGTTGGGCTGCTCTTCCCAGAAGACTGTCCAATGGTAGGTGACTCAGCTATAAGATGCTCACTGTTTGGGATTTTATGATATTCTTTCTAAGTTTGTAGTGAAGCCACTATGGAAATTAGAATAGAGGTTTGTCCAAAGATAAAAATAAAAATAGTAACAACTCAACTAAACCACTCCTAGGCTCTAGTCTGCAGGGACGCCTATGCATTCACAAAGGAATGGAAGGAGCCTAGATGTTAATGAACTCACAACTGGATGAGGAAATGTGGTGCATACACACAGACGGTATCTGCAGGAAAATGGTGCAACTGGAAATTATACTGTCACATAACCATGACTCAAAAAAGCAAATATCTCACATTTTAATTTTTATATGTGCAAATGTGTATGGGTAGGCATGGGAGTAGACTGTGAACTTACAAAGGGAATCACGAGAGGGAAGAAAAGGTCTTAAGGAAGAGAGGAGGGAGAAAAAACATGTAATAGTATACATGTGACATGAAAATAGAATGGGAATTATAGAGGTGGGGATGGACGCAAGGCGTGGTCAACAAGAAACGATGTATGAAAACATGATTTAAATGAACTATTAGGGGGGCTGGAGAGATGGCTCAGAGGTTAAGAGCACCTGCTGTTCTTCCAGAGGTCCTGAGTTCAATTCCCAGCAACCACATGGTGGCTCACAACCATCCATAATGATATCTGGTGCCCTCTTCTGGTGTGCAGATATACATGGAAGCAGAATGTTGTATACATAATAAATAAAATCTTTAAAAAAAAGAACTATTAATGTTAATTTAATTAAAAATAAATCTCATTATGTAAAAAGTAGTATGATTTTCCAGAAATAAAAGCCAAAGTAAATCTTAAATAAAATGCTGAAGTCTGTAGCCAAAGCAGAAAAGAGAAACATGTTCAACATTTCATACCTGCAGTAACTTAAAAACCAATTTCATTGTCTTCCAGCATGACCTAGGGTACTGAGACAGTCAGGGCTGTCAGCTGGAGTGCTTAGAAAAAGATTGTGTTAACAGAGACACTAAGATATTTTAATTTATATTAATGTTAATTTATCAACAAAATTCTGTGCAGCTAACTTAACTCCCGGGTTAAGTCCTCATGAATTTCATAACTAAAATGTCATGATTCTGTATCTATGAATTACCTCATAGAAATAGTTTTCAAATTCTAACCAGCATCAATCGAGATAGCCATTCCACCCCAGTCCTAAGCTGTGGGAGCCTGGGATCCATCTCATGCTCACTAAAAGCCTGTGGCAGAGCTGTAACCACACCTTTTGAGGAGGTTAAAAACTTATACCATTACTGCTTGACTAAAAAGCCCAAAATGTGAACTCTGATATTATCCCACTTAATCTAAAATCATTCTCTCTCTGCTTTGTGATTTAAAAACCTACTTTCCTTCAGTCCTAGAATTCACATGCCCTTCCCCTACCTCTCAGCCAGTCTTGGTGCAAGCATTCATTCACCCTTCCTCAACAGCTGCTAAACATCACCACTCAGCCTGTACTCCAAGGTGTGCTCTTCCATCCAGCACTTCACACACGACTAACATAAGCCAACACAACAGTACAACACTGGGTTAGCAAATACATCCCTACTTTCTACCATTCTACCTAACACACTCAGGATATCTTACTATATCCCCTTTCCTTCCTAGTCTACAGTAATATAAGTCTAAACCTCTGCATACATTCTCATTCTGTTTTCCTCTATATCGTTTTACTCTTCCCCAAAGTCATTTAATTAAAACTGTTTTTAAATGACCAAAAAAATCTTGATACACTGAGTCCACTTCCCATACGGCAGGCACACTGTCTACAGGTAAGTAACGCTGGGCTGTGATGATGCTGACACTCTACCACAGAATCAATTCACCAAACATCTAAGAACTGGAAAATGTCTTTGTGTTGTCTGGTTGGCCTGAGGGTCCTTCCTTTCTGAAACTTCTTTCCCAGTAAGAAAGCATTTAAGACATGACACTCCACAAACTTAAAAATGTTTTCATGCTGTGTTTTATTTTACCTCTACAAGAACATAAGAATTTCATGAAGGCACACACAAGTTTTCACAGACCTTTTTCTTAGCAAACAAGGCTTCCTGTTTCTTTAAGGAGAAAATTATTTTCTTTAATTCTTGCTACAGCCACATTCTCAGTTCTAAATCCAACTCTAGTCTTATTCTGAGGTTCTGTGACCCTCCAAATATCTACTGTACAGGCTGCTAGGTTTGCTCAGAGCACTGTCCTTACTGCTCTGGCTTTGCATTCTCATGTCTAAGTTCTTCCAAGTTCAGCTAAACAACTTTTCTTTCCCTTGATCTATTTTATTTTCACATATTTAAGGGAAGTACCCCAATCATCAAGTCCACACCAGTTCAGCCCACCATGAAAAAAGGTAGCTCTTTCTCTACACTTTCCATTCAAGTCAGTCCTTTGAAATTAAAAATAAATAAATAAATAAGATTAATCTTTAGCACATGAAAAAATGACAAATTAACTCTTTAAAAACAGCATTGACTGGTGGTGGCAGAGGCAAGCAGATCTCTGTGGTAAGTTCAAAGCCAGCTTGGTATATAGAGTGAGTTCAAGGACAGACAGCCAAAGCTAAACAGGGAACAGAAAAGGAAAAGGAAATCTTAAGGAAAAAGAGAAGGAATGGAAAAGGAAAATAGTAGTAGATTTAAGATGCCAAAAAGAACATCATAGTGAGTGTGAGAGTGACAAAGAGGTGTGAAAAATGTTCCTAACAGCAGCACCAAAGGGGAATAGCTACTTCTCATATTTACACACTGTATTATATTAGACCACCAGTCAAACCCTGACTCAATGGTTTCTATTTTAATGTTATTAAATAATATGTCATTTATTTACTGTCTCCCTTTGCACATTTATAAAGGCTTTCCTACAGCCAGGCTGTTTCAATATTCAGAGACTGCAGAGGAAGAACACAAAACCAGGTGACCCTGAATTGAAAAAGGAGATCCAGTCTCAAAAACATTTTTTTCTTATAGGCTTCTTTTCTTTCAAAAAAAAAAAAAAAAAAAAAAAAAGTAGTATTTAGGTTCACTACAAGAGGAGAGCATGCTGTTACACACATGATAGGGGGCAATCTTTCTACAGAATTACAGAAAGGATCATATGCCTGCTAAATAGCCATACTTGTACATGTCCAGAAACTGCCTACTAGTCCATAGAAATGATGGTGTGCTAAATTCTGACTCCTGATTCCAGCCTTCTAGTACTACTTAAATCTCAATGCCACGCAAAAGGAAAGGAGAGGAGTTCCCTTGTGTCTTTCAGTTAGCTGTGGCCATCTGAGCAGACTTCAGCATGTAGGACACGGGCAAAAAGAAGTGATGTATGTAACATCTGCGTCATCACCCTAATATGAAGCACTCATCATGTCTCCTCTTACCTACCACTTCCCACATCCCATTCCTGCTGGAAAGAAATGACCAGCACCCACCACTGGATAATTCAGAGAGCTGTCTCGCTAGCCAGAACAAATGTATGGGCAGGTATCCATGCTAAGAAAACCCATAACATCCAAGGGTAGCACACACCCACCTGACAGTGAGAAAAGATTTGCATTTGAGGCCCTGTGCTTGGGTGGTCTCTAATACACTGCACACCAACATTATTTTAAAGGTTTTGTACAATTTATAATTTGATTTCACTTTTTTACCTCAACTAACAATTACTGAGCAGGGGTTTCTACTAGGAACAAATCAGCTAAAAATTCCTGAGGGATGAACTAGGGGAATGGAGGGAGGAGGAGGTGGACAGGGGCAAACATAATAAAGAGCTCTCTGGGAGGCAGAGGCAGGCAGACCTCAGTGAATCTGAGACCAGCCTGGTGGCCTGCCTACATAGCAAGTTCCAAGACCCAGTCTCAAAAAGGGGGTGGAGCCCAGCATAGGTACCTAACTACATCTCTATACTTGTCCTTGTCTGAAAATGCTTCCTCTTCAAAGAACTGATAGACCCAGGACTATACAACAGTATCACATCTTCCCTGCAGCCATTCACACTGCCCCAGATACAGATGGCTGCTCTAGTTCAGGCTCCCACAGTATTTTGTGCATGTTAAGTCATAACACCTTTACATTAAAATAATGTTTAGACATGTATCTCTAGCATAGCTCCCTTTTCCCCCCATTCCTCCATTCAAACTAAACCACACGAAAACTTAAGCATAACAAGGTATAAATATCAGGGCAAAACTCTAAAACTAACAAGTCTAATATATTCTCTTTAGTAAAATAGCATATCTTTACTTGGAGGAAATGGAACTTTGTAAAAACCTTCATTTCTTCACTAAATGTAGTACTTATTCTTTCTTTCCAAACTGTATCAACTTTACCAATATTATAAAAAAAGTTCAGTAGAAATTTTCTATATAGCTCATTGCATCATTCTAGCAATTTACCAAATTCTCTTTTGTCACCTCTTCTTCGTGAGGTCCATGAATACCTGCCTAACTACAGTATATACAAACTAATCCACTGCTACCTCCAAATTATAATCTTTCTAAAGTTCATATATTATTTTAGAACATGCTACAATGCAGTAATGTATTATTTCTGATTTATTAAAGCTTGACAGAGGATTCAGAAAAGCAAAGTCAGACTCAAGCTAAAGAGATAAGGCAGTGGTGATGCACACACCTTTAATCCCAGCAGCCAGAAGCTAGGTGGTGTAGTACACACCTTTAATCCTAGGACTCAGGATTAAGATGTAGATGGATCTCTGTGAGTCCAAGGCCACCCAGATCTACACTAGTCTAAAAGAGCATTATAGCTCACACCTTTAATCCCAGCACTAGAGGGGTATGAAAGATAGAGGCAGGGACTTCAGTAGAGTATGAGGCATTCGGTCTCCAGCCACACTGAGGAGAGGCAGCAGTTTGAGACTTGAAGAGATCAGCCCTTTCAGCCTAGGCTTAAAGTGAGGAGAGCTGGTGGTGGCAGGATGATTTGCTTCCCTGATCTTCAGGTTGAACCCCAGTATTTGTCATTTATTAATTCATGTTACACTGCAACTCCATGTGAACAGCTTTATGTATGTATGAATTTTGATATGAATATGGTTATTTTGAAACCCTCACAGACTGAGGGTCCATCTTATTTTTTAATCGGGACCTCTCACTGTAACTTACCCGTCAGGCAAATCTCTGGGGTCCTTTATCACCCGCTCCCACTGCTGTGATTACAGCTGAGTGCCCCATGCCTGGCTTTTTGTGTGGGGTCTGGGATCCAAACTCACAACCACATGTTATGTAGCAAACAAGCATGTATCCACTGAATCAGCTCTCAGGCTTTAAAACAATGATTTTTAATCCTGTTATAGAAGCTGAAGTGATGGTTCTGTGGTTAAAAGGACCTAATGCTCTTGCATAGGACCCAAATTCAGTTCCTAGAACCCATGCTCTGTAGCTCACAACTGTCTGCAACTCCATCTCTGGGGGTCTGGAGACCTTAACACCCTAATTCCAGCCTCTTCAGTCATATATACAAATGTAACATACAAATACACACATAAATAAAATTTTAAATATTTTAATTGTTTATAATCCCTATTTTCCTACCCAAAAAGCAGGAATTCTAACACTGTAGATAGCAAAGGAGTTTTGTGGGAATGTGTTTTGTAATTTCCTGAGATGCACAGTGCCGTGTGTGTGTGTGTGTGTGTGTGTGTGTGTGTGTGTGTGTTAATATATGTGAATTTAACACATCATACACAAATCACTTAGGAACCTGGTAAAATATGAAGACTAGGACAAAACCCAACATTCCAACAGGCTACAGGCAAAAGAATCACAGCTGAGTTCTAACATTTCTTGTTCTGTACATTTTAAGTTTCCCATTAAAAAAAGCAAAAAAGTTACTTCCAGGCCTGGTTACACACTTTTACTCCCAGCACTCCCCCAAATCTCCACACTTGGGAGCTGGAGCTCCCAAAAGCTACAGACCATCCTCATTACACAGTAAGTTCAAAGCTAGCCTGGGCAACAAAACCTTGTCACATACATCAAAAAAATTTAAAAATTAAAGAAAAATTAATCTTTCAACCATCTCTTTCCAAAAGAAACTTATTTTTAATATAGAACTACAACAGAAAGCATCCAGTTAAGCACAGAAACAAAGAGGCTGGGACTTCATATCATCACTGCCTGTAATTATTATTACAATTAGAATACCGCACTCAAAAAAAAAAAAAAATCACACATATTCTCTTAAAACTCACCAGTTAAAAGCTGTAATGCTAATTATAGTAACCTATATTTACCAAAACCTCTACAGAAATTGTAACTTGGTTAATTGTACCCAAACAAAAAATATCCTATTGCTAAAATAAAGCTGCTAGTACAAAGTATATTGAGTTTTCCAAATAGGCATCCTAGCTTCAGAAGCCTGTATAAGATATGAGAAAAAAATGAAGACAAAGAAAGTCCAACTGAACAAAGATGTGGATTAAGAGAAATGAAATGTTAACAGTTACTTCTTCTGCGGGGGCATTGGTGGCGCACGCCTTTAATCCCAGTACTCGAAGGCAGAAGCAGGCGGATCTCTGTGAGTTCGAGGCCAGCCTGGTCTCCAGAGCAGTGCCAGGATAGGCTCCAAAGCTACACAGAGAAACCCTGTCTCGAAAAACCAAAAAAAAAAAAAAAAAAAAAAAAAAAAGAAAGAAAGAAAGAAAGAAAGAAAGAAAGAAAGAAAGAAAGAAGGAAGGAAAGAGTTACTTCTTCTTGCAACTAATGACATCACAAGAAATTGGCACAGCCAGTTTTCTTAACTGGTGATTTCTAGTCATTCCAGCTTTATCATTTCCCAGTCTCCTGTGTTCCTGAAAGTGCTTCTCGTGTGTGTGTGTGTGTGTGTGTGTGTGTGTGTGTGTGTGTGTGTGTGTGTGTATGTGTGTGTATGTGTGTGTATGTGTGTGTATGTGTGTGTGTGTGTGTGTGTCCTCTGGAAGAGCAGCCAGTGCTCTTAAGGACCACTGAGACATCTCTCCACTCTTACTTCACAATTAGCATTACTTTACAGTTAGCATCAATTCACAAACCTGAATTAACTTTTTAAAAAGTGACTAAAATAAAGACCAAGAAACACCAAACAAACTTAACCAAAAGTTGAACCTAATAAGCAACTATCAATTATCCAAAAAATAAGCAAAACATGATCAAGTTTCAAATGTTTGCCCTTAAATTGAACTAAATCATTCTTCAAAATAACCTTAGGAATAAAACCTGTGGGATTCAGACGTGGCTGGAGGTGGGATTAGAGCATTCTAACTCGTGAGGCCACAGACTCCATGTCCACCACTGCAAAAGTAATAGTGAATGCAATCTTTGACAATGTTTAAGCAGGGCTTGCAGAACCTGGTCACAACCCAAGTCCATACAGGTAAAACTGGTGGCTTGAAACTTCTCAGCATTACATTCAGAGAGCATGGCTTCAGTTACATGAAACTATTATACAGGTGCATCCTGGCCTGCATTTAACAAAATAAAAGATTTGCTCTAGAAACACAAACACATGATGCTTTTATTTATTTCTTTCTTTAACTCTGGCTGGCCTGGATCTCACTGTATAGACTAAGCTGACCTGGAATACAGAGATCTGCCTCTGCCTCCTGGAGTGCTGGGATCATAAGGCATGTGCCATGAAAAATATCATCTTCGTAGAATCTCTTCTGACACAGCTTACCCCCTTCTCTCCTCCCAGATTCTCACCACCTACCCAGTTCTAAAGAAAGATACATACAAAAAGAGACTAACAAAAAGACAAATCAGAAACAATAATATACAAACAAAAGATCAATAAGGGGGAAAAAATGTCCAAAGCAAACGAAATAGCCAGGCAGTGGTGGTGCAGCCTTTAATCCCAGCACTCAGGAGGCAGAGGCAGGCGATCTATGAGTTCGAGGCCAGCCTTCAAAGAGAGTTCCAGGACAGTCTCCAAAACTACAGAGAAACCCTGTCTCAGGAAAGAAAAAGAAAGAAAGAAAGAAAGAGAGAGAGAGAGAGAGAGAGAGAGAGAGAGAGAGAAAGAAAGAAAGAAAGAAAACCAAAGCAAAATGAAATAAAAAGTCTACAAACTACCTCTGAGTTAATCTTGTATTGGCAACTACTCCTGGGTATGAGGCCTACCCAAAAATACAGTTAGTAATCCAAGTGACATTCCACTGGTAAAAACTAATTTTTCCTCTGCCATCAGGTAGAGCTTCTTGGTTAGGGACAGGAGCCTGTGTTCACTTCCCCCCTCAGCCATAACCCACACATTTCTAAGCAAGAAAGTTTCAAAACTATCAGTTATAACATAGCCAAAGAAACTACTTCTCAAGAATTCTTTCTTCCATCAAGAGTTAAAGAAGACTGCTCTATACAGAAGGAATCAGCAACCCCTTTGCCTCCACACTTCTTTTTCTGCAAAAGTTAAATCCAACCCAAAACACCAAATGGCAACCTCATTTCAGAGACTTCCACAAATAAAAATGAAATTCTGTAGCAAAACACATTTTACACTTCTTAACCAACACAAATTTGCTTCCTGTTTTACAATGTATACTAACTTCAAAGGTGGACCCAAGTTAATACTTCCATGGTGAAATCCTATCTGTAGAGCTCACCTCCTTGGCTAATGATGCACAGCCCCTTTTCTTTGCACTGCCTGACAATGAAAAGTATTTGGGAGAAAGAGTAGGAAGCATCAATGACAAAGGGCACAGAGAAAATAAAAGACAAAATAGCAAGAGGAAAGCAAGGTAAAAGAAAAGCTAACCCTATTTCTAATAAATTCCAAAGCACTTGTAAAGTCAGATACCTCAATAGTAAGCAATGCTCCTCAGAGGCACCGGAAGTATGCATGGCAAAATTACTCAGAATAATATAGGCCTTGCAATCACTTAAAATGTGTATGAATTATGAAAGGATATAACCAGGTACTCCAGATCCTCCTGCCTCCAACTCCCTTCCTTATGCCCTAATGCCCAGTTGGAAAGGAAACTGCTAAATAATTTCAAAGGGTTTTTTGTTTGTTTGCCTGTTTGTTTTTCACCTCTATTATCAAACTGGCATTATTGCTGCTCCTAGCTTTAGATAGGGTAACACTGGAATAATTTAAGTGTTGAGAATGTTCCAGCAGGTGATCCCCTGGCTAAGCAGATAAGCTTCAAGAGTCTGACTTCCTAATAGGTAGGTAGCCTGGTTCCTACGTGTACTCGGCAAATAGCTACTTATTAACCATTGCTTTGCTCCTAATGAATGAGAGACCTTAAACAATGTAACTCTTCTATTCACTTACTACAATGGATCTACAGAAATCTGACTCAAAAGTTAGGTATAGCACTAGAGAGGCCAAAGACCACAGTAAATTCACAGCTAGGCAGGTCTACATAATGAGAATCAGGTGAACTAGGGCTACACACTGAAACTCCAAATCTCAATCTCCCTCCCTCCCTCCCCCTCTCTCTCTCTCCCTCTCTCTCTCTCTCTCTCTCTCTCTCTCTCTCTCTCTCTCTCTCACACACACACACACACACACACACACACAAATCCTCTAACCTAACTTCAACTCCATTGAATCTATAAACTCTACCATGTGTATCTTTACTCCAACCTTTTTCCCACTGACTTTTTAAAGCAGGGTCTGTGTAGTCCTGACTGTCCCTGAACTCCTATATAGATCAGGACGGCCTCGAACTCAAGAGAGCCACCTGCTTCTGTCTCCAGAATACTGGGATTAAAGGTGTGTGCCATGACACTGGTCCCTACTTTTATAGAATTATTTCAATCCTAATGTTGTATTTGGAAATATTCTAAAACAACTATTTCATGCAAGATTCAGGATTTGTTGGTTTGGCTTTCTGGTTTTTTTGCTTGTTTTAAATGTTTATCTAATTATGTATGGGCATCAAGTTTTTTTTTGTTTCTTTTAAATGTTTTAAATGTTGATGTAAGGGCATCAGAGAGCCATGGTATGCCTGTGAAGAGGACAACCTGAGAGAACTAATTCTCTCTTCCCAGGGTCTCAGGGATCAAATTCAAGTCAACAAGCTTGGCAGCAAGTGTCTTCTTCACACAGTCATCTTACCCACCCTCAACCCAGTTTTTTTGTCTTTTGGGTCTTTTTTGTTTTGGTTTGGTTTTGGTTTTTCAAGACAGGGTTTCTCTGTGTCCTGGAAATCACTCTTTAGACAAGGCTGGCCTTGAACTCACAAAGATCTGCCTGTCTCTGCCTCCTGAGTGATGGAATTAAAGGCTCATGCCACAGCTGCCCGGTTCAACCAGGGTTTTAACTTCTAGATCCATACTTGGTTGAACTAAAGTGTTTCTTCCATAACTGTTTATTTTATTCTCTATTTTCTTTTTATTACTGTTTTCATAAACTATCCCATCACTTCACTTTTCCTGTTTCTTGTCCCTCCCATTTCTCCACCACTACTTCAGTTAAGTGTCCTACATGACACTAAACATAATGCTAACTAATAATAAGCAAATACTCAATGCCCATTGTATCAGAAACCATGATAAGCTGACAGACGGTATCTCGTATAAGCCCTAATTTTTAGTAAATAATCGTGTAATTCCCATTTTACAAGAGCAAAAATCAGAACAGAATGATTTATCTCAATTCACATTGAGTAACTGACAGAGTTGGGATTAAGTGTACAGTCAGATTCCAACATCTACTGTGCTGACTTTTAAATATAAGTATATGAATATCTGGGTTATAGTATATAGTATATATGAATATATGGGTTGTAGCAGTAATGTGGAGACTACTAGAAATGTAGAGGGACCAAAAGAATATAATGGTGTTTGACCAGGCAGCAATATATGCCTGTAATCTTTTCAATTAAGACTGGGAAATCTTTTTGAGGCCAGCATGAGCCTAAGACCCTGCCTTTAAAAAGATTGTCTTGCACATAAAAATGACTTAACACTTAATTTCCATTAACTTTAGTTCTGAGAAATAATATGGTCCAAGTTAAAAACTCTAAAACTCCAATATGCAAATAAAATAGACTTAAGTTCACATCAATTTTGTCTAAAGTTTTCTTCGGTGGAGAAATATGTTTCCTATTAGTGCTGTCCAATATAGTGGACACACATCATATGTCATTTACTTACCATGTGAAATGTCTGGTGTGACTAACAGAATTTTGAACATTTTGTAATATAAATAGTTGCATGTAGCTGGTAGCTACTGCTATCACACTGGAAAAAAGCAGGTGTAAAACATAAAATTCCAGAAAAAGAGGAGTGTGGAAGTGCTTCATGCATTTATTTGGACAGTTGATTAACAGTCAAACCAAGTAATATTTCTTTACTGTTTCAGCTTCAATTAACTCAATATAAATCGCCAATACATTTAAATTGATCAGTTGTTCTCTGATATCTTCCCACTCATGCTCACGGACAGACAGACACAGACACAGACACAGACACACACACACACACACACACACACCTGTAACAGCTACAAAACTGCTATTAGGAGGATCTTTTTAACTTTGGCCTAGTAAAACGGTTTTATAAAAACACTCAAGCACACTTTCAATTCTCAAGTGGTCAGCTGATGTAAAGTGCCTGCTTACCTCGATTCCCCACTGCCATTTCTAACACTTTCTTCATCACTGTGTCCATTCATTGTAAATTTCAAGGAAAACACAAATCTTCCCACTTTAATAAAAGATGAATATAAATGGCAACTTCCTCGAATATCGAAATTTCAAAGACGAATTTTCTTCAACATTCACAGGGTTTCTTGGGGATCCTCTCTTGATTCACCTGGGGGAAATATATTAGCAGTTAAAAACATATCCTGTAGGAAAAGAAGTAAGTCCGACTTAGAACTCACAGAAATGTACCTAGGCCCTTAGACTAGAGGTGGCAAGGAAGATGGGGAAGCCTTTGACTTAGAATAACTAGGCATCTATTAAATACATTCTTAATTACTTACTAGAATCTTGCCTGCCACTGCTAGTGCTGTTTCGACAGAAGGAATTTAAAGATTTGTAGGGCAACAAACTTTTCAAGGCTAATTGCTACTGTGTAGCACTACTTATATATACATCACTAAAACAAAGTGGCACCATGTAACATAAATTTTTTTTGGTAAAGGTTACATTAGTGACGCTTTAATTCCTATTACCATGAACTTCATATTCCAGCTAAGGAAAGGTTTTAAATGCCCATATGGAAAAGGGTGTGATAAAAAGGTATCATGATTTTGACAAAAATGCAAACGTCAAAATAGAGGTTTTTATCAAGTAGAGTGAAAGGGAGGGAAAGGAAAAAAGAAACATTTATCTGATGTGGTACTTAGGACGCCTTGAAAAGCATTAAAAGGTTGATACAAAGAATATACACTGTATCTTCTTTTCCCGGCCGGCGATTGCCGGGAGGTGGGTACCAAGACAAACAGTATTTCCACCTCTCAAGATTTCGCCGGAGCACTAGAGTCACCTACAAGCCAACCACGAATAAACAAAGGAGATCTCTGGCAGGGGAGGGAGAGGAAGAAGCGGGGGAAGGAGACGTCAGATCCTTCCCCAGCCAGAAAGTACCAAGACACACACACACACACACACACACACACCGACAGGCAAGAGTTATCCTCTGACTCCAGCAGCGACTTAACTCTGATTCTTTCCACGCCGCAGAACAGAGGGTCACCCCGGGCTTCTGCCCACCTCGGCCGAGGCCGACTCCCTGCACCTGGTGGGTGGATCAGGATTTCGAACGTGCAGAGCTCAACCTTCCTACCTCTGCCAGGACAGGTTATCTAAAACCCACAGCACTCGACAGTAATTCCTGACGTTAACTATTAATTCCAGCCTGGGTGAAAGAACTCTAACTATTAAGCCGTGTCCGAGTCCTCCTCCACCTCCTCCTTCTCTCCGGAAAGTCTGCGCCGAGAAAAGTTCACTCGCCCGGGCGCTCTTTCCCTTTCACCTTCCTCTCGCCCCTCAAGATGGCTTTCCCCGTCCGCTGGACTTCCTTTCCAGCCTCACCTCCTTTCTCCGCCTCGGCGCCTTGCCCTCAAGTCCTGCTCCAGGCGCCCGGGACTCCGGACGCTCCCGCGCCTCAACAATGAGAGTCCCCCCGAAGTCGCCCAGGCTCTGCAAGCCTCCCTCCCTACCTCCCTCCCTCCCCGGCCTGGCAGTTGCCGGGCTCCGGCTAAGTTTGCCGGGCGGCGCCGCGCGGGGCAGCCGCCGGCACCTTCTCTCCCCGCAGCCGGGCGCCGAGGCCTCCTTCCCGCCTCCCGCTCCCGCAGCCCGCCGCCCGCCGCGCGCCCTCCCGGGCTCGCCCGGCCGCGCCGCCCTCCCCCTCGGGCTCCCACGTGCTGGTCCCCGCCGCGCGCCGGGCGCGCCAGGCCGCCAGGACACCTCACCGTGGCCTTGCCGGCTGCCGGCCTCCCCGCCTCGCCGACCCGTCCTTACCGGCGGGCGCGGGGGCGCAGGGTGGCGCGGGCCGGCGCCTCTCGGGTGGAGGATGCCCCCGCGCGCGGGCCCGCGATCCTGGACGCCCAGGCCGCGGGACCGCGCCGCGGACGGCGGAGGGGGAGGGGAGGCCGCGGGCGGAGACGCGCGGGGCTGCGGCGGAGCGGGTCCCGCGATCAGTTCATCTCCGGGCGCCGAGGCCGAGCGGGAAGTACCGAGGGCGCCTCCTCCGTCCGCGCTCCCGCCCCGCCGCTTATCGGCCGCCGGCAGCCGCCATGACGCTGAGACCGCGAGCGAGCGCAACCGTCTCCGCCGCGCGGCGCCGCCGAGGTCGCCGTCGTCGCCTCCGCCTCCCGCGCGACGTCACCGCCTGGGCTCACTCCCCTTCCCGGCGCGCGGCGGAGGCGGCGGCGCGCACGCCCGGCCTTTCCGCCGACGCGCGAGCGCGGGGCGGGGCGGAGCGGGGAGGAGCGGAGAGGCGGCGCGCGCCCATTCTCCAACCCGCGCTCCCCTCGGCGACCGCCCGGTGCCGGACTCCTGGAGACCGGCGCTCCTGACGCCGCACCGGTGCGCAGGGACCCGGGGCCAGCGACGGCCTACCGTGGGTGTGGGCTGAGCGCGCCCTGTGCCCCGAGTCCAGCCTGAGCTGCTGCGTCACCCGGGCAGCCTGGGAACCCAGCGATTGGGCAACCTTGTCGCCTCTCGCCGTGTTACTCTCCTGGGCGACCTGCGGCTAAGTCTCCTCCCGGGCGGGGCCCTAGTGAAAGAGAAGAAAATAGAGTTCTGGCTGTTGACATCCCGTGACGCCACTTGATTCCTGAGTGGGTGGCCCATGCCTAGTTCGTAAAAGAACTTTTACAACAGTGCCTGGCTAGGTCCCTCCCCGGAGGGCGGGGAGAAGGGTGTCGTGCGGAGTTGGAACGAGAAAGGCTATACTGGTAACTGTCTGGGGCTAAGGTGCTGCAACTTGGTTGACATTTTCTGTCACCACTGTATCCGGTGGCCTCAGTCTGTCGGAAGCAGAGTCTCTTCAAGCATGGTGATGTAGCAATCTGTGTGTGGTTTTTAATTTTGTTTTTATTATGCTTTTTTCTTGTTATGTAGCCCAGGGTGGCCTCGGGATAATCCTATCGCCTTGGAAGTGTTGTGGTTACAGGCATGTGCCACCACACCAAGGCTGACTGTTTTTGCAAGTGTTTGACAAGGCTGACTGTTTTTTTGCAAGTGTTTGGATTTTTCTGTTTTGTTTGCTGACTTATTTTTAAATAAGAATTATTTCTGACTTCATTTTTCCAGTCTGCAAATTTTAAAATACTTTGTTTTTAGTTTTTAAGGACAGTATACAATCTCGGGGCCGGTGGTGATGCACGCCTTTAATCCCAACACTTGGGAGGCAGAGGCAAGCGGATCTCTGTGAGTTTGAGGCCAGCCTAAGTCTACAAATACAACCCAGGCTGTTCTTGCTGTTGGTGGAATTACAGTTGTATTCACCATGTGGGGCTAATTTTGAAACTTCCTAGTTTGTTGTTTGAAATTAGATTTGTTGTAAAAGCAATATTCTCCAAATAATTCTTAAGATATTTGGGAAATTTCTAATAAAATTTTTAACTTTAAAGCTTTATGTTTTTAATAAAATAACAATATACTTCATTAGAATGTCTTAAGAATATAGAAAATACAGGCCGGGCGTTGGTGGCACACGCCTTTAATCCCAGCACTCAGGAGGCAGAGGCAGGCAGATCTCTGTGAATTGGAGACCAGCCTGGTTGGTCTACAAGAGCTAGTTCCAGGACAGCCTCTAAAGCCACAGACAAACCCTGTCTCGAAAAACCAAAAAAAAAAAAAAAAAAAAAAGAATATACAGAAATACAATGTATAAAAAATTTCAACAGTCTTGTCTGTTTTGGTCTTAAAGGTCAGGTGTAATGCAAAAATGTGTTTTGGATATGTTAGCTGCATGCTAAAGTCCCAGGTTTGTTTTTTTGTTTTTGTTTGTTTGTTTTGAGACTAGGTCTCTCTGTGGCTTTGGAAGTTGTCCTGCAACTAGCTCTTGTAGACCAATCAGGCTGGTCTCTAACTCACACAGAGTCCTGGTACTAAAGGTGTGTGCCACCACTCCCGGCTTCCCAGGTTTTTGTTTTTTTGTGTTTGTTTTGACAATCTCTTTGCATTTTATTTCTTGTTAGTGTTTGCCTGTGTACCACAGCAAACTTATGGAGGTTAGAGAAAACTTAGAGGAGTTGGTTCTCAGCTTCTGCCATGTGAATCCAAGGGATGTAACTCAGATTCTTAAAGCTTGGAACTCACAGAGATCCTCCTGCCTCTCCCTCCCAAGTGCTGGGATCAAAGACGTGCATCACCACTGCCCCACTTGTATCTCTTGTTAGTACATCAAACAGCAGAGTGATTGTGTAAACATGTAAATAGCAGAAATTCCAGAAAATTAGCATCAGCAGTGAGGGGTTTCAGTTGGTTTGTTTTGCTACTGTTCAATTTCCATTTGGAACACTTCATAGTCTTTGGGAGAGTATGACATTTCATTCTGACGTGTTACTTTGTGAAACCTTATTTCTGATACATCCTACTAATTAATAATACATCCTACGAATAATAAAAACCCAGAGATAGATATTGGGGTTCAAGATGAACATCAAAAAAGCAAAGCAGCCAAGACACTAAAGAGTTAAGACTTACTTCTACCAAGCGTCAATCCGAAGAGAGGTGATCCTGTGTGACTTCAAGGCTGCAAACTGCAGTACTCTCCACCAAAACTCAACTCTGAGACTACACTGAGCTCCTGCCTTATATTCCTTTCTAGTGCTGGGATTAAAGGTGTGTCCTGGGATCAAAGGCATGAGCTCTCTCTTTTAGACTGATTAAATCTCATGAATCCCAGGGTGGCCTTGAACTCACCGAGGTCCATGGCCTCTGTCTCCTGAGTACTGAAATTAAAGGTGTGTCCACCACTGCCTAGCCTCTATGGCTAACTAGTGGCTTAGGTGTGTGGCTAACTAGTAGCTTATCTCTTTTTTTGTTTTGTTTTGTTTTGTTTTGGGGGGTTTTTGGGGGGTGGGGAGGTTCAAGACAGGGTTTCTCTGGCTTTGGAGGCTGTCATGGAATTCGGTCTATAGACCAGGCTGGCCTGGAACTCATGGAGATCTGCCTGCCTCTACCTCCCAAGTGCTAGGATTAAAGGCGTGCAACACCAACAGCCCGTAGCTTAGCCACTAGATGTGTGGCTAACTAGTGGCTTAGTGTGTAAGTGTAGCTAACTAGTTAAGAGCTAACTCTTAACTAGGTATGTGGTTAACTAGTAGCTAAGCTCTTAATGAGGTGTGTGGCTAACTAGTGGTTTAGTGTTGGGGGGCTAACTAGTGACTAACTAGTTAAAAGCTAACTCTTAACTAGGTGTGTGGCTAACTATTGGCTAACTAGTTAAGGGCTAACTCTTAACTAGATGTGTGGTTAACTAGTGGCTTAGCTCTGTATTCTTTATGCTTTATTAGATCATAAACAAAATATCACCACAGTGAAGATTGCTAATGGATGTCTGTGACTGTTAATCATGGTTAATCATTACTGTCAACGTGATTGGATTGAGAAATATCTAAAAGATGTAAAATATAGACCTGGATGTGTCTATGAGGTCACTTCCAAAGAAAATTGAAGATTGAAGCACCTACCTCATCCTTGCATGAATTCAAATTTCCAATGGACTGTTGGAATGTTGTGGAGCTGTGGTGGGTAGGGCCTCAGTGGAAAAGTGATCCACCAGTGGGCCTGAGAAGACTATTTGGGCTCTGACCTCAAAATAATGAACTGAAATATACCTTTCTTCCTATAAGTTGGTTTTCTTAGGGATCTGATTGTAGTGACATGAAAATGACCCCTCCCCACCCCCAGACACAGTATTGTTAAATGGATTATACTGAGAAACACTTCCAGAGTGGTAAAATATGTCCCAGATAGAAAATGGTAGCTCTTTCTCTTCTAACTTTGTGTTTGTCAATATAGGAGTAAATATATTCTTTCACCTACTTAATATTAAAATAGAGTCTGACTTAAGATTGTTCCAGTTAGGTTTTTTTTGGTTTTATGGCCATGTGGAACTGACAACACATTCTTTAGGAACAACTTTTGAATCTTGCTCTTTCACTGAGCTAAAGGTATGCCCTACAAGACACAGTACTTACTCACAGGTCCTCATCAGACTTGGTGATAATAAGGTAGACAATACAAACTCAAGTATCAACATTACTGAGTTATTGTATTGTGTAGGTCACATGGGTTAGATGCACTTTCAACTAAGGGTGTTTTCAATTTTAGCCTATGACATCAACCCGAGTGCCTTGCCAAAACAGGATGGATTTTCCAAATATGTGTAAATTTATAAAGTTCTTTGATAGGCTTGTGAATTTAAGACCTAGTAAATGTGACACATTTTCTACTTTTCTAATCATAATTTTATAAGAGTTACTGTTTCCAGAAGTGGGCAGAATGCTTTCCTCAGGATAGTTGTCTGGCACTACATTCCACCCTGTCCCCTGTGGGTGATTTCCAACCTATGTAGTGTCTGGAAGAACTCCCTATTACATTCTGATATCCATCTAAGTTCAGACATCTTGGTTATTATATTTGAAGATGTAGCACAATTTTTTTGTTTTGCAAGACAGGGTTTCTCTGTAGCTTTGGAGCCTTTCCTGGAATTTCTTCCGTAGACCAGGCTGGCCTGGAATTCACAGAGATCCGCCTGCCTCTGCCTTCTGAGTGCTGGGATTAAAAGTATGTGCCACCACTGCCTGGCCTCTATGGCTAAATAATGACTTAGCTCTGCACTCTGATCTTCAGGCAAGCTTTATCTGTTATAGCAAAATATCACCACATGGGGATTCTGACTGATATATTATTTTCTTTTGAAAAGCATTTTCTTACATTTATTTTGTGTGTGTGCGTGCATGTGCATGCACATGCCAGATTATACACCTATGTGTAGGTTAGAAGACAACTTTAAGGGATTAGCTCCATTCTTTCTTCATTTGGATCCTGGGGATCAAATTCAGGTCATCAAACTGGGCAACAAGTGCCCTTACTAGCTGAGCCATCTTGCTAACTGATAAACCCTTTTCTTTTTCAGATGTGTGCCACCGCCCTAGCAACCATGCCAATACTTACAAAGGAAAACACTTCATTGGGACTGCCTTATAACACAGAAGTTTAGCCAGACGGTGGTGGTGCACGCCTTTAGTCCCAGCACTTGGGAGGCAGAGGCAGGCAGATCTCTGTGAGTTCGAGACCAGCCTGGTCTACAAGAGCTAGTTCCAGGACAGCCTCCAAAGCCACAGAAAAACCCTGTCTCGAAAAACCACAGAGGTTTAGTTCATTATTCTCATGGTAGGAAGCAAGGCATCATGCAAGCAGTCAGACATGGTGCTGGAGAGGTAGCTGAGAGTTCTACATCCAGACTGGCAGGCAGCAGGAAGAAAGTGACAACACTGAGCCTGGCTTAGGCTTCTAAAAGCTCAAAGCCCACCTCCCAGTAACACACATCCTCCAACAAGGCCACACCTACTCCAACAAGGCTAGACCTCCCAAACAGTGCCTCTCCCTATAAGCTTGTAGGGGCATTTTTATTCAGACAAGCACACTTTGCTTCTGTTAAATATTGTGAGACCCTTGAGTATGGACACTGTCCACACTGCATTATATTAAGTCATTCTGTAAACTTTTTTCATCTCAGACATTCGGCTAAGGGATCGGGAATTGTCATAGAGCAAAACCAGACATGTTCAGGGCATAACCACACCGAATTCAAAACTGAGAAATATAAGAAGATACATAATCCATAATGAATACATCTTCAAATGCATTCATTACTTTTCTGCTGCTGTAGTGGTTTAAATGATAATGACCTCCATAGGCTCATATATTTGAATGCTTGGTCACCAAGGACTGGAGCTGTTTAAAAGGATTGCAAGGATTAGGATGTGTGGTCTTGGTGGAAGAGGTGTATCACTGGGGATGAAACTAAGGTTTAAAAAAGCCCATGCCACACCCAGTTTCTCTATCTGTCTCTCTGTCTCTCTCTGTCCCCCTCCCCACCTCCCTCTTCCTCTCCCTCTCCCTCCCAATCCCCTCCTCTCTCTCTGCCTGCAGATTAGGATGTAACTCTCATCTAGTGCTCCAGCACCATGAGTGTCATGCTCCAGCCATATCACCCCTGTGGCAATAATGGACTAAACCTCTGAAACTATAAGCAAGCCCCTAATTAAATGTTCTTTTATTAGAGTTGCCTTGGTCATGGTGTCTCTTCACAGCAATAGAGTAGTGACTAAGACAGTTGCTATGACAGATTACCTAACATAATTTCAAGAAGCAAAGGTTTATTCTGGCTTACAGTTTGCATGCATTTAGTGGCAGATATATGAGGCAGTTGGTTGAATGGTTTCTACAGAAAGGAAAGCAAGATGAATGCTGTTGCTTAGCTTCCTTTCCTGTTTTTGCTTAGTCCTGGAATAATGCTGCCCACATTCAGAGTCAAGTCTTCCTTCCCAAGTTAAACCTTTCTAAATGTATTATAGACACAAGCAAAAGTGTGTTTTCCTGGTGACTCTAAATTTAGTCAAATGGATAGTGAAGATTAGCCATCACAGTAAAGGAATACATAGTACTGAGAGAGCAAACTGTGACCGAGTGAGGGGGTCTACAAAGGCAAGAATATTCAGTGACTAAGTAGATTGTACAGGAAAATAGGAAACCATCAAAGGGATTTTAGCTTGATGGTGGCTTACTAGTATTGGTAAATTGAAAATTGTACTCAAGATAAAAATCCCAAACAAAGATTAGGATGTATCAAAGTAGATAAAATACTCCCAAATTCATTAGAGGTTTTGCAGATAAAACAAATGAAAAATGACATATTGGACCAGGGTAGTGTAATAGAGATAGAGAAAGTGAGTTGGAGGAACAGTAGAATATACTTCCTGGAGTTGGACTGAGCATTGGGGGAAAAGAGGTTACCTGTGTATTTGCAGCTGAATGGTGGTAGCGTTCATTCACTTGAGTGTTGATGTATGTGGAGTAGATAGGGAGGTTGGGAGATCACTTGGCTTAGTACTTGCTGAATTTCTGATTCTTTGAGTCATCTAAGCCACTTCCCACAGACCTGGGAACAAGCACCTTTGGGCAGAAAGGATTTATATTAGCTCCATTCCAGGTGACAGTCTATTACTAATGGGAAGTCACAGCAGCAGGAGCTTGAGAGAGCTGGTCACATCACTTCCCAAACCGAAAACCAGTAAGTACATGGTAAAAGATTCAACTCTTGGGTATAGACAAAACTGACTGTGGAATAGCTTAGGTCCTAGGTAGAGAAAGAGGAGCTAGAAGAGCTGGAGTTCCCAGGAGGTGTTATGCTTGATAAGACAAAGGACTTAAGTGCTTCAAGGAAGGAGCAGTAAATAAACCATGTCAAATGCCATTGTGAAGTCATGTGAAAGGAGGCCTGGAAAATGTCCATTGGATTTAGTGACGTGATGGTCACCAGTTATCACAGCAAGAACTGTTTTGTTGAGCAATATGGCCATAAGATAGATTGAAATGAATGTTGGTGGTGTAGTGGTGAGCAAAGCTGCCTTCCAAGATAGACTGAAATGAAATGTGGTAAATGACAGATAGATAGAATGAATCTAAACTTCTCACAGGATTTCACTTTTTATTGGGAGGGAAGACGTCCTTTTTGTTATTTTAGCTATGTATATGGGTCTGCACTTGGGCATGTGCACATGAATGCAGGCACTCAGGAGCTGCAGTTGTGAGCCTTGGAACTGCAGTACAGGGAGCTGCAAACCACTTGACATGGGTGCTGGGAACGGAACCTGTATCTCTGAAAGCAGTAATGTAAGTAAATGCTCTTAACCACTGAGCCACCCCTTCAACCTGGAAAGTATCTTGTTTGTCTTTGAGGGTTTTGACTTACTTGCTTTGATAAAAGACTTTACGTGTTCCAAAAACAGAAACACACACAGCACACACACATGGGGGGGGGGAGCAGGAGCATAAAACAAGGCCTTACAGTGAAGCCTTAGCTTGATAGCATCAAACAGGCAGTCCTTCTGCTTCTACATCCCTAGTACTGAGATAACTGGTATAGCTGGCACATAACTCTCTCCCATTCCCTCCTTCCCTCCCTCCCTGTGATGGTTAATTTCAACTGTTAACTTGAGACAACCCACAAAAGAGTCTCAATGAGTGATTGTCTACATTGGGTTGGCCTACAGTCATGGGGTAGGAGACAAGGCTGTCTTAAGTTAGTTGACATGGGATGACTTAGCCCATTGTGGGTGGCACCGTTCCCAATCAGGAAGTCCTGAATGTGTAAGAGTGGAGAAATCCAGCTGAGCAAAAGCAAGAAGGCAAATGAGCATGCATGCAGCATGTGCATGCATGCATTCATTCTCTCTCTACACTTGACCATTCATACGATGTGACTCTCTCAAATTCCTGCAACGTCAACTTTCCAGCAGTAATGTTGTAATTTGGAATTATGACATAAAATAAAAATGCTTTCTCCCCTAAGTTGCTTGTCAGGATGTTACCACAACAGAAATGAGGTATGATACTCCCTTTCTCTCTTGCTTCCTTTAAAATATTTTTTTTTATTTTTAACTATGTCGTGTGTGTGTGTGTGTGTGTGTGTGTGTGTGTGTGTGTGTGTGTGTGTGTGTGTGTACACATGAATATGCATGTGAGTATAGGTGTTCATGAAGACCTGGAAGCAAAAACACCAGACCTGTAGCTTGGGTTACAGGCAGTTATGAGACACAAGACATGGATGCTGAGAAACAGACTCAGGTTCTTTTGAAGAACAAGTACTAACCAATGAGCTCTCTCTCCAGTCCTCTTTCCTGCCTTCCTTTTTTTTTTTTTTTTTTTTGTGTGTGTGTGTGTATGTGTGTGTGTTTGCTTGCATGTATGACAGTGTCATATCCACTGGAACTGGAGTTATCAACAATTGTGAGCGGCCATATGGGTGCTGGGAATTAACCTTGGATCTTCTGGAACAACAGCCAGTGTCCTTAACCATTGAGCCATCTCCTCAGCACCCCACCCTTTCTCCCTTTTAATAACTCCCAGGCTGGCCTCAAGATCATTATCTCCTGCCTGAGCCCATATATATGAATATATATATACATTCATTCCTACTTCTGGCAGGCAATCCTTTGAGATGAGGTTGAATATATGAGAGAAGAGTTGGATATAAGAATTAGCTGCAGCCGGGCGTTGGTGGTGCATGCCTTTAATCCCAGCCCTCGGGAGGCAGGAAACCAGCCTGGTCTAGTTCCAGGACAGCCTCCAAAGCCACAGAGAAACCCTGTCTCGGAAAAAAAAAAAAAGAAGAAGAATTAGCTTCAAAGCCTAAAACATATTAATCACTAGAGAAAGTAAATATATGGATTTGGATTTTAAGTCTAATTTAGGCAAATAATGTTTCCTGTATTTTTAGAATAAAGAACTGAAAACTAACATTGTTTATGGTTATAGGATATGGGTGGCATGGTGATCTGAAAGTCTCAGGCATTTGAATACTCTGTCCCCAGTTGGTGGCTTTGGGGAAACATAAGAGGAGGTATGCCACTGTAGGAGGTATGACATTGTGTCCCTGGGGGTGGACTGCTAAGTTTCAAAACCCATGCCATTCCCAGTTCTCTTCCTGCCTCCTGACTCTCAATGGTGGCTCCAGCCAACCACTGCCATTCCTTTTGCTATGCCATCACAGACTCCAACCATCAGAGACAAACACTTTATAAGTTGCCTTGGTGTTTGGTCACAGTAATAGAAAAGTAACTAATACTTTAGTCCCCTACTAAAGCATTTACTTCCAGAAAGACTAATATGTTTAGAAGATGTTTGCTAATTGGGCCAAAATTAGAGCAACCTGAAAGGCTTTGTAATAAGTAGCTCAAGCCCTACATCAGAAGAGTCTGTCCCACTGCTGAGGTAGAGTCCCACACGTGTATTCTTTTAAAGCTTCTCAGAATGAGTGTAAGCACCACTAGTCTTGAGAAACACTGGTGTAGCCCTCATAACAACTGCTTACAAGCTGTGGTATGGCTAGTTCAACAGTGGCTGTCTCCTGATGGAAATGTCCAAGAATGCAGTACTTAGTCCAAGAGGCCTAATGCCTCAACTGTCCTTCAGTGTATACCAGAGCCCTGAAGAAGTAGGCTCTAATACCAATGAAGGAATGAACTTGCCAGGAACAATCTGGGCAAGCACGCAAAAAGCAAAAACTTCCTTCTTCCTTGTCCTGTATATAGACTGCCACCAGAAGATGTGGCCCAGATTTAGGGTAAGTTTTCCCACCTCAAATGATTAAAAAAAAAAAAAATCCCTTACAGGTTGCCCCACTGCTTGGGCATTAGTTGATTCCACCTGTAGTCAAGTTGACAACCAAGTATAGTCATCACTCGGGGCAGTATTGACTCATGTCTTTAATCCCCACACTTGGGAGGCAGAGGCAAGTGATTCTCAGTGAGTTCCAGGACAGCTAGAGCTACCCAGAGAAACCCTGTCTCAAAACAGAAAAGAAAAGAAAAGAAAAGAAAAGAAAAGAAAAGAAAAGAATAGCCATGACATACAGCAAGTTGCCAAATTTGCTCCAAATTTGACAACTATCAACTCTCTTTTGTGCTCAACACCTATGACCTGTGGTATGAGAATGTAAGGTCAGACAAGAAATAAGAATGGACAGCCAGGCGTTGGTGTCACACGCCTTTAATCCCAGCACTCAGGAGACAGAGGCAGGCAGATCTCTACAAGTTTGAAGCCAACCTGATCTACAGAGCAAGTACGAGGATAGGCTCCAAAGCTACACAGAGAAACCCTGTCTCGAAAAAGAAAAAAAAGAATGGGCATGCTGAATTGTAACAGAAGTTTTTGCCACACTATTTCTATTGTTGCCCTTGACAAATCAGTGTGTAAGGTAGAAGAAACAGTCTCCAAGGTACAGCTGATGTAAGGCACCCCAGTTCCTCAGGCCCCTCCGAAGCATCCTATAGTGCCCCTTCTAGAGTCGGCCTCACAGAAATATGGTGATTCCTTCACTACCAGTAGACACCAGACCCAGAATGCACCCCTGTGTATAAAGATATCACTAAAGGTCAAGCTGCTGGGCCCACTTATTCTCTTTGACTTGAGGCTGAAACAACAATGTGGAAGGAAGGATAGGGGCCCAGCTGTTGCTAAGAAACAAAAGTCCCATGAACTGACAACTCTAGTGAAACCTGATCCACTATGGTCGTAAGCACTAGTTAAACACAAAAGGAATCTTCCTGAGAGAAAACTGACAGGCAGCCCCCACAATGGAATACATGTGTGCCATAAGAGCCCAAAGTCAGCAGACCCTCATGCAGATCCCATCTGTGCCCCAATACGGAAGATTCTTCACCAGATAGAAGTAAGTACCTTTCCCCAGATGAGGATCTGCAATGTCTGTTCTCAGGAGTGACCCTGAAAGACCCTAGAAAAGGGAATCCAAATCAAGCTATGTTAGTTACCGGTCTGTTGATGTGGTAAGACACTATGACCAAGGCAACTAATGGAAGAAAAAGCTTACTGGGACTCTGCTCCACAGGATTAGAATGGCCACTGTAGCAGGGAACAGGGCAGCAGGTAGGCAGGCAAGGTACTGGAGCAGGAACCGAGAGAGCTTACACCTTATGCAGAAGAATAAGGCAGAAAAAGAGCTAACTGGAAATGACAAGGGCTTTTGAAACCTCAATGCCCACCCCAATGACACACCTTCTCCTATAAGGCCACACCTCCTAATCCTTTCCAGACAGTTCCACCATCTGGAGACCAAGCATTTAAACATATGATCCTATCTGGGTTGTTCTCATTGAAACCACCATGCAGATGTAACCAGATTTGTTTTTTTGTTTTGTTTTGTTTTGCTTTTCAAGACAGGGTTTCTCTGTGGCTTTGGAGGCTGTCCTGGAACTAGGACAGCCTCCTAGTTGGTCTTGACCTAGTTGTAGACCTAGTTGGTCTTGAACTCACAGAGATCTGTCTGCCTCAGCCTCCCAAGCCGCCCGGCATGACCAGATTTTCTAATAAGTGGTTAGAAGTGGTTCCGTGAGCTCATGCCTTAGAAGATTCCATCACCTCATTTGCACACGACCCCATTCTGTTGATACAGTGTGTGTTCTTGTTGGGGTAGTTTTTTGTTTGTTTGTTTGTTTTAGGTGTTTTTGCTTTGCTTTCCTTTGTTTTGTTTAAACAGTCCTGGCTGTCCTGAAACTTCTTTGTAGACCAGGCTGGCCTCGAACTCACTGAGATCCACCAGCCTCTGCCTCCCAAGTGCTGGGATCAAAGGTGTGCACCACCATCGCCTGACTGGGGTAGTTTTAAAAACAACAACCACCACAAATGATGAACCTTCTGACTGGCAGACATTGTGCTGATTGTCAAAGAAGAAATAAATAGATTAATTAATTAATTAAAACAACACACACAACAAGTTGTCTTTTGGCTTTTTAAGACAAGGTCTTTTGTAACCCAAAGTGCTCTTTAATTTTTCTATGTAGCCAAATCTGGCCTTATATTACTGATTCTCTAGCTCTTACATCTCAAATAATGGCTTTTAAGATGTGCACTGTAGCTGGGCGTTGGTGGCACACCCCTTTAATCCCAACACTCGGGAGGCAGAGGCAGGTGGATCTCTCTGAGTTCGAGACCAGCCTGGTCTACAAGAGCTAGTTCCAGGACAGCCTCCAAAGCCACAGAGAAACCCTGTCTCGAAAAACAAACAAACAAACAAAAAAAAAAAACAAAAAAAAAGATGTGCACTGTTGTGGAATATTAGTTAAAGATATGTTACATTCATTAATGCTGTGGAACATTTGTTTAACTATGCAAACATATGCTGCATTCTTTTATTTTGCATTTGTTTAACTCTTTAAAGCTGTGTTACTTTGCCTACCTAAAACACCTGATTGGTTTAATAAAGAGCTGAGCAGTCAATAGCTAAGCAAGGGATAGGCAGGGCTTCCAGGCAGAGAAAATAAATAGGAGGGAAAAATCTAGGCTTAAAAAAAGGAGACTGAGGGGCAAGAAAAGGAGGAGAGGATGCCAGGGGCCAGCCACACATCTAGTCACAGAGTAAAAAGGAAAGATATAGTAAATAAAGAAAGATAAAAAGCCCAGAGGCAAACATAGTTAAAGAAAGAGAAATGGGATAATATAAGTTAGAAAAACTGTCTAGAAACTAAGCCAAGCTAAGGCCAGACATTCATAAGTAAAAAAAAAAAAAAAAAAAAAAAGCAAACCAACTACAGTGCACCACTGTACCCAGCTGAGTCAGTTAAATTTTATAGTTAATCAGCATAGCATAGTATTTATTCACTTCCTGGATGCCCTGTATATACACATATTCAGACTAGATACTAGGAAAATAAAATTCAGATAAAATGGTTTTTCTCACTTGGAAATGACATTCTCTTTTGAGGGAGGAGGAGGAAGAGTAAAAAGGTAAGTAAGGAAATATGATTAGAAATTGGGACAGTTGCCGGGCGTTGGTGGCGCACACCTTTAATCCCAGCATTTGGGAGGCAGAGGCAGATGGATCTCTGTGAATTCAAGACCAGCCAGGTCTACAAGAGCTAATTCCAGGTCAGCCTCCAAAGCCACAGAGAAACCCTGTCTTGAAAAACCCAAAAAGAAAAAGAAAAAAGAAAAAAAAGAAAAAGAAATTGGGAGTTTGCAGGGCAGTGGTGGTGCACGCCTTTAGTCCCAGCACTCAGGAGGCAAAGGCAGGCAGAGCTCTGTGAGTTCGAGACAAGAGCTATTTCCAGGACAGCCTCCAAAGCCACAGAGAAACCCTGTCTCAAAAAAAAAAAAAAAAAAAAAAGAAAGAAAAGAAAAGAAAAGACAAGAAAAGAAAAGAAAAGAAATTGGGACAGTTTTAATAAGAAAAACACAAGAGTGATCTCAGAACAAAGATAAACATTTTCAAAAGGGAAGTGCCAGTGGATAGTCAGAGAGCTTCTCTGGACTGGACTGGGATGGAGTAGAACCCCCTGGGAGACTAGAGGAAAAGCACGAAGGGGTACAATTGCAAAGGTGCAAGACCAGGAGAGGGCTTGTTCCTGTGAGGAACCAGAGTAGCAAGTGACAGGCTGATGAGAGTTTGAGAACCCACCTACTAATTATTATTATAAACTTTTACTGTTGTTGATTGTGGTGTGTGTGTATGTGTGTGTGTGTGTGTGTGTGTGTCTGGTTTGGGGTTTTGTGGGGGTTTGGGTTGTTTCTTTGTAAGACAGGGTTTTTCTGTGTAGCCCTGGCTGTCCTGAACTCATGCTGTAGACCAGGCTGGTTTTGAACTCACATGGATCCGACTGCCTCTGCCTCCTGAGTGCTGAGATTAAAGGTATGTGCTACCACACTGGGCTTTGATTTGTTTTTAAGGCATGGTCCTGCTGGGTGGTGGTGGAGCATGCATGCCTTTAATCCCAGCACTCAGGAAGCAGAGGCTGGCAGATCTCAGTGAGTTTGAGGTCAGCTTGGTCTACAAATTGAGTTCCAGGACAGTCGGGACTCTGACACAGAGAAACTCTGTCTCGAAAAACAAAAAGAAACAAACAAAAAGACAGGATCTTTCTATTATGTAGCCCTGCCCAGCGGCTCGGAAATTGCTATTCTAGAAATAGCTACATAGGCATACCTGACCTTGAACTCACAGATCTACCTGTCTCTGTCTCCTGAATGCTGGGATTAACTGTGGGTGAGTGATCCCATACTGGTTTACTTATTTGTTCATTTGGAAGCCAGGTCTAGTCCTAGCACTTGGGAGGCTGAGGCTAAAGGATAGTTGACTTGGCTAGAGGCTACTCTTGGTATTTTTAGTAGTTTGTAGATCTTAAGTTTTTGAATACCTGAAATGTTTAGATTTCATATAATAGTTAAGATGCAAAAATTATTTTCAAATTTTAAATCAATTTGATTTTATGTTTTCCTTATATTTTTCTGAAGTTAATATCATTTAATTACAGCAACATAAAGAAAAATTGTGCAAAATTATTCATATATGCTAGTAACCAAATTTCCAAAATTCCAAGTTATTCACACACACACACACACACACACACACACATATTTGAAATATATAAATATATTTGGAGGGAATGAGGGAAAGTACAATTACTTTGTCCAAGTTTGATCATGTATGACCTTCATAGGCAAATCAACATCTAATTTAAAATTTTAAAAATTGGTGCGCATGCGCGTGTGTGTGTGTGTGTGTGTGTGTGTGTGTGTGTGTGTGTGTGTGTGTGATAATAATTAAAGAAAAGAAAGCCATGAATTTGAGAGAGTCTGAGAGACACTGGCACTTGGAAGGAGAAGAGGGGGAAACTGAGGTACATATATATATGAAAATTGTAAAGTAAATAAAATCTTAAAGAAAAATAAAAACTGTCACTATAAGATAATGTAGTCCAAAAAGAGTTTACTGCATGATTCACTGTGTTACACTACAGCTTCCAGGACAAGATTTTTCCTTTTTTTTTTTTCTTTTTTCTCAAATTTTATTCTATTTTGGGGGGAGTTGCAAGAGTAGAGAACAGACAGGAAGGGCAGGGAAATGAATGGGACTGAGGTGCATGATTTGAAAGACACAAAGAATACAATGAATAAATAAAAATAAAGTTTTTTTTAAAAAAGAGAGTGTAGTCCAATAGCAAAAATGGTATATAGAAGAGCATGCCCATTGTTTTTGTTTTTGTTTGTTTGTTTGTTTGTTTCAAGACAGGCTTTGGAGGCTGTCCTGGAACTAGCTCTTGTTCCAGGTCAAGAACTCAGAAATCCACCTGCCTCTGCCTCCCGAGTGCTGGGATTAAAGGCATGTGCCACCACCACCCGGCTTCCTGCCTGCTTTTTAGATTTCCACTTGTCCTGCTTCTTTCCCCATCCCCCTGTCCTCCTATAAGCCAGGGGTGTTTAAAGACACCAAGCTATTCCTATCACTTCACTGCCTAGCACCCTCAGAATACTTTTATCTCCTTTGCATTGGGTCTTACAGGAGCTTGTATGATCTCAACTCCATCTCACTCCAAAGTCCTCCCCCCTATATTTTGCCTCTACTCATTATATTCCAGCCAGTTGGCTCTCTTCTGCCCACACTCCTGTTTCTTGTTTCCCCCGCTGGCTTTGGCTCTGGTTCTGTCTGTGCTTAGAATGCTTTTCTCAGATCTTTGCATGTGGGTCTTTTGTGTTTCTTCAGGTGTTGGGCCAGATATCCCTTCCTTAGAGATCTTTTCCTCCATTACTTTCCCTAGCTAACCCATTTATTTTCTTTATATTGGTGATGATGATTTACAGTTACCATCTTTTATTTGTCTTATTTGTTTATGCCCTCATGCATGAGTAAGCTCCATGAGAAACTGGTACTGTGAAACATTTACAGAAAAAGTCAAGGTTATCTTTAAAGACAGTTGTGCTTCTCTGGATGTTCTAGCATGTGAGGCAACTACTTGTATATCCCTGACCAAAGATAGGTCTGTTTGGGGTAGGCCTTCCTCTTCAACCTAGCACTGAGTTCCAGGCCAGCCAGGGGATATACTGTTAGACCCAGTTTCAAGAAAAATGTCAGTTTTGCAACATTAGAAGAAAGGAAGGAAGAAAGAAAGAAAGAAAGAAAGAAAGGAGGGAGGGAGGGAGGGAGGGAGGGAGGGAGGAGGGAGGGAGGGAGGGAGGGAAGGAAGGGAAGGAAGGAAGGAAGGAAGGAAGGAAGGAAGGAAGGAAGGAAGAAAGGAAGGAAGAAGAATCAAAGCTAAAAGTGAAGCATAAAATTTTATAGACAGGACAAAATGATAATGCCCTCTTATTGTTTTTTTCATGATCATCATACTGTAAGCACGTCATTTATTTATGACATTTTCATCTTTATAAGATAAATCATATAGTCTAGTGGCAGAAATGGCATATGGTAGAATGTGTGGGATGGAAGTAGCTGTGGGCTACGATACAAGCTGATGTTGTTAATCCAACATCTACCCTTCTTCCCTATATAGCATTGGGGTCATATAGGCCAGATTTAGAGGTTAGAATGATTGACTGTAGGTGACAGTTAATGGATGGACTCATAACCCACTTTGGAGTTATTAACTATGAGAGATCTATTTAGAAATTCAGAAAAAGCAATCAGAGGGCAGGGCTAATTGTGGCGGCTCAGGTCTGTAGTCTAGTACTCAGTAGGTAAAAGAGGGTCAGGAGTTTAATGTCACTGGCCATTGAGGCCAACTTGGACTATGTCCCAAATTAAGAGAGTTGGGTGTGGTGGCGCACACCTTTGATGTACTTGGGAGGCAGGGACAGGAAAATATCCTCAATTTTTGAGGCTAGCTACTTCTAGTCCAGCCAGGTCTGCACAGTGAGATCCTGTTTCTAAATAAATTAATTCATAGACAATAAAGTAAGAGGCTGGAGAGCTCAGTTAAGTCCACTTGCCTCTCTGGCAGAGAACCCAGGTTCAGTTCCTAGCACCCACATTAAGAGCTCCAGTTCCAGGGGATCCAACACCCTCTTCTGGCCTCTGTAGTAGCTGTGTGCATATATATACAATCATACAAATCAATCATACACATAACATAAAAATAAATGAAAATCTTTAAAATAAAATATTAAAAATAAAGAAAAAAGAGCGGTGGTTGTGCACAACTTTCTTGCAGAATAAACAGCTTTAAAAATGTTTTCAAGATCTCTGTCTCTTTCTGTCTCTCTGTGTCTGTCTCTCTCCTCTCTTCCCTCTCTCCCTTCCCTTCTCCCCACTCCCTTCCCTTCCCCCAATAAAATTTCCTTCCCAAATTAAAAAAAAAAATATGGCCAGGCAGTGGTGGTACATGCCTTTAGTCCCAGCACTCAGGAGGCAGAGGCAGGTAGATCTCTGTGAGTTCCAGGCCAGCCTGGGCTACAGGAGCTAGTTCCAGGACAGACTCCAAAGCCACAGAGAAACCCTGTCTCGAAAAACAAAAACAAAAGAAAAAATGTGTTTGCATCTGGGGAATGGGAAGAGAAGAGAGAGGCACAGGCTGTTGTCTTTAATTGTAAATGTTTCAAAACAGTCTGATCCCTTAAATTTTTTTTTAACTGTTAAAATTGTTTTAAGGCTTGATGATGCCTGGAATTTTAGCTGCATCCATTTTAAAACGCATGTCTTAGGTTATTGGATTAATACTGTCAATTTAAAAGCAAAGATATTGTGTTTGGCATTCAAGATGTAGAGAATTAGTAAATTAGGGAACATGAAGCAGACAGAAGGAAACACAAAGTTTAAGGGACAAGAAGCTTGAGGTGGCTGTTTGAGTGAGGTGTCTAAGGGGTGATGCTTTAATGTGTGTCTACACTGTAAAGTACGGCAAAAGTACTGACAAGTTCAAAGGACACTGAAGAATTGCTGGTAAAGATATTTATTTTAAACTGGGTGTTGGTGGTGCATGCCTTTAATCCCAGCACTTGGGAGGCAGAGGCAGGCGGATCTCTGTGAGTTCAAGGCCAGTCTGGTCTCCAGAGTGAGTACCAGGATAGGCTCCAAAGCTACACAGAAAAACCCTGTCTCGAAAAACCAAAAAAAAAAAAAAAATTATCTTTTAAAAGTCTGTACATTTTATGTATGATATGGTAATCGTAGCCCATTTCCAGGCATTAAGGTTTTCCTTGCCTCAGATAGGTATTGGTAATATGCTTTCCCCTAAATAATATTCTAGTCCCATATTTCTGTTATAAAATATTTTATTATTTATGTGTATATCTCTGTCTCCGAGATATACACATAATACACATATACACGTGTGTGTGTGTGTGTGTGTGTGTGTGTGTGTGTGTGTGTGTGTGTGTGGGAGTGTGACCATGCACACAGGTGCCCACAGAAGCCAGGAAACAAGTCACAATTCATCCCAAGTTTCTATATTATAGTGGAGAGCAAGGAAAGAGAAATAAAGCTGTAGAAGATCAAATATCTGCTGAGGGTGGTCACTGAAATCTCAGAGATGGGGCCTCGAGGGCCTCATAACAAGTATGGCTACTGTTAGCCAGTTTGCACAGCGGTGTCCGTCTGCACGGTGTTTCCACTCACCCATCTTGTCTTTTTACCCATTTGAAGAATGCTTAATACGTTCTAGGGTCTTCCCTAGAAAGAAGGAAACACTCATGGCAGATTAAGTAAAGAAGTCAGATGATTGAAGAAGCATGATGCTTTGGTATGAAAAGCAGATTGGCAGGGGTTGGAGAGGCAGCTCAGTGGAGAAGAGCACTTGCCTTTCTCCCAGAGGACCCGAATCTTCATCTCAGCTCAGACCATTCATCTGTGCTAACAGGATGCATGTGGCATGAGAGGCAAGATGAGTACTATGTAGGGAAGGGAGTGTAACCAACAATCTAGAACACAGGGACAAAGGACAGTGTAGGAGGATGAAAAATAGAACAAAGTATAAGGATAGGTGTGGTATGTACAAAAATGTCACAATGAAACCCAGTCTGTGTGCTGTATCAGTTACTTTTCTGATGGCTCTGATAAAACACCGTGATCAAGGCAAACAGGAGAAAGGAAGAGTTTGTTTGGGGCTTAACATTCCAGAGGGCTGAGAGTTATCACCATTACAAAGGGAAGTGTGGCAGAAAGTAGGCGTCGGCACAGCACTTGAAACAGCAAGCTGAGAGCTCACATCTAAAACCACAAGCAGGTATCAGAGATCAAACTGGGAATGGGAGACCTGGAAGCTGGCTGCTCATAACACACTTCCTCCAGCAATGCCACCAGTTGGGAATCAAGTATTCAAATACTTGGGATTGTGGGGGATATCTCATTCAAACTACTGTATAACCTAGCTTTTAAAATATTTTTTAAAATTAAAAAGAAATATTCTTTATAATGAATAATAAAGTTGCCTGTATTTGGTGAGCCAGTCTATCAAATGGTAGAATTCATTGTTCTCCAAAGAGACAAAAATCAGTAAGATATGCTTCCACATCTAGGAAACAAAATCTATTAGGGACGGACTCATCGATAATTAGATAAGGAAAGCTAAGCAGTCCCAGAAGGCTATCAGCAGGTGGGGAACTGGGAGTGCTGGTAATGTTGTCCAGTCCGAGCCTAAACACCTCAGAAACAGTGAAGCTAGTGATAGAAGGCTGAGAAAGTAGATATTGTTGGCATGAGCCCAGGAGTCTTAGGCTAGAAAATATAAACTTCTGGTGTCTGAGTCAGGAATATTCACAATTTGGAAGGTGGGGAACAGCTAGTCTTCCACATTTGATCTCCCTAGGCCCTAGTTCCGACCAGCTGGACAATACCCGCCCATATCAAGTATGGTCTTTTTCACCTAGTCTAGTCAGACATGTTTCCTGGGGAAACAACCTCACATATGCACCAACAGTAATGCCTTTCCACATCTCTAGGCATCTCTTAATCCATTCAAAACCCCATTTAAAATTGATCATTACACCTAGTTTGTTATGAGTCAGAAAAGTCAGTGACACCGTACTACATCAAGCCCTCCCCCTGAGGTATCTAACAGTACTCAAGGCGGGTACTGTCAGACTTGAATTTAATGGTAGGTTACTCTGTAATGCACACTAGAGAATTGCTTGATATGGGGAAAATTCTCCACACATCTGGCCATAGAAGTCGTCTGTTTTAAGTGTAAGAGGGTTGGGGGGGCAGTCTGTCTTTTTTGCAAGGCTACAATAACAAAATATAGTAGCCTATGTACATTTCCTCTGTCTCTGGTGGGAAAGTCTAAGACAGTGGCAAATCAATGTCTGATGAAGGTACTCTGTCCTTGTAAGTGGTATCTTCCTGCTGTGTCCTCCTAGGGCACAAGGAAGAAGCTAGCTCTAGTCTCTTTATATAAGAGCACTATCCCAATCACGGGTAATTATCTCACAAAGACTCCCACCTCCTAAAACAATGACCTTGGAAGTTAGCATTTTGACATTCAATTTTAAGAGAGACCAAGCTTTTAGGCCACAGCTCTTATGATCTATTCTCTCAGCCTATTCTTTATACCAACAGTGTCTCTTGCCCTGTTCCAGTGGTGAAAGATGAAGTCAAGTTGGGAGTATAAGTCTACTGATAGAGTAACAAAATGATTTGCAATAAAGTGGAAAGCATTAATCAAGAAAAATAAAGAAGTCTGCTGAAAAAGTAAGAGGAAACAAAACACTATTGAAAAGGCAAGACCCACATACAGTGGTACAGATCGGACAAAATCTCAAACAACTGGATGTGGAACTCCAGAAGAAAATACTGTCTTTGGGGGAAAATCTTACACTGGGGGAAGAAAAATGGACAGATCCTGCTTCCACTGCCCTTCTCTGTCATTGATTGACAGCTGCCAAGAAAAAGATTGGTTCCGCTGGAATGATGTGCTTTGCCTTCAAGTGGATGTATGTAGCTAGCTCAATGGCACCCGGTGGAGCCGGATGGCAAGCTCCTTTAAAACGTAAATTGTGTTATTTATTATAAGTGTGTGTATGTGTACAGCTTTATGGACTTGCTTCTCTCCTCCTTCTGTGGGTTCCAGGGATCGGACTCAGTGTTCAGGAAAGCAAAGAGAGAGCTTCCTACTCACTGAGCTGTCTGGCTGGTCCCTGAATGGCAAGTTCAATTTAAAAGGAGATAAAAGTAGCGTGTATCCATGACTTTCCTCTAGTGTGAGGAGGTACACAGGGTCCTACAACTAGAAACAAAGCACTTGTCTAAATAAAGCATGCTGTCGCTTGAAAGTGGCTAAAGCAGCAACTAGAAAGCTGTCTTCCCCATCCGATTATCACTAAAAAAGACAACTGCAAACCAAGATTTGTATGTATGAACTATTTGCTTTCATCTATGCCCCCCCCTTTTTTTTTGAAATGTTCCTTACAGCAGGGAAGCTGTAAAAATGGATTGCCTTCATCTTTGTTTCTTTTAAAACTACAGCACAGAATCGAGTAGATATGCAAACATACACTACCTGGTCCTGTACAGAAAAGTCTACCAACAATTGATATCTGTCTAAGTATTTACATGTCTATGTTGACATTGTTGATACCCACTGTAGCTTCAGAGTGGAATCATTGCAGTGGGCTTGTGTTTCTTGTCACTTCCCACTTTGTGTTAGGCAGAATCAATCATGTCTGTTGTTTTGAAACCGGCCATGCAGGGGAAATTTACTACAGAGATTAGCAAATTCTGCCACTTGGGCCTATTTCTTTTTGGAGAGCTGATCCCTTACACAAATATATGTATTGAAGTCCTAATCCCCAATACCTCAGAATGTGACTGTCTGTGGAATAAGAGTCCTTGAAAATGTAATTAAGTTTAAATGAGGTCATTAGGGTAGATCCTAATACAATATGAACTGTTGTCCTTTTGAGAGTTGAAATCTGGACACAGATGCAGAGGGAAGGCCCCAGGGTGACTCAAGGTCGAAGTCATCTAGTGCCAAGGACAAAGGCTAAAATGAACTCCACCCTAATGACACCTTGATATCAGCCTCTAAAAGTGGGAAGAATAAATTCCAGTTTTCTAAGCCATTCAATTTGTGACACTTTGTTAGGGCAACCCTAGGACATGATTAGTTAGTGACCCAAGAAGGTCAATGTTGCACCAGAAGTTATTAAAGAAATACATTTGATCCTACTGAGTGTCCTCCCCCACCCTCATCCCTGCAGCCTAATTGCATGTTGTTAACTTACTATCAGGTACTCTGAGTGCCAAGCAAGACTTGGGGATTCCTTAAACACCAGTTTCCCTAAGAAATAATAAGCAAAATTGTAGGACAGGGGTAGGATCACACTTTTCTCTTTTCTTCTGCACCTGACTTGACCCCACTGCTGCAATGAAAGAACTAGATAACAAGTTGAAGGTATAATGATGACAGCTTTCTCTGAATTTCTTAGTAAGTCAGTGAGATGACACCCCAAGTTCCCTTTTGTTTAGGACCTTTAAAAATATTTATTGAGATTGTCCTTGACAAGAAGCAGCAAATACTGTTAGTCTACTACTCCTTGCCTAGCATGAGCTTTGGCTTTTAGTGTTCCCTGTTGTTTGATGTAGGGTATTTTTTTTTAAAACAAGAAAAAGACAGGAACTAATTTAGATTTGGTAAGCATGGAATAATCCCACATGGAATAACCTGTGACTTTCCATGTTGCTGTGATATGAATCTGGCCCCAAATTCATATGCTGAGATGCAAGTCACAGATCATATACAAAGGGATTAAGTCCATCCTAAGAGAGTTTGCTCTCCACCATCATACAGGGAACCCCTGTGTGCCTACTAACCCAAAAGAACACAGCAAGACATTGGAATCCAGACTTTTTTTCCATCAGCTACTTAGCTATTATCATAGAAGCCTTGCAAATTCCTTCAAGAATCTGAGACCTGCTGGGCAGGGTGGTGCACATCTTTAATCCCAGTACTCAGGAGGTAGACGTAGGTGAGCCTCTAAGTTTGAGGTCACCCTGGCCTATAAGAGTCCCAGGACAGCCAGGGCTACACAAAGAAACCCTGTGTGGAAAAAACAAAAACAAACAAAAAGGATCCTGAGTCCTAAGGAGGAGAATGTGCTCACTAGAGTGAGGAACAAGCATTAGGCAAGAAATTATCTTAACTGTCCAACCAGGCCAGAGATAGATGTCTAAGCTCACAAGTTGGTAAGTCTGTGCTGAGGAGGAAGTAACCGCTGACTCAGTGTTCTTCATTGTCATTGGCTTGGGGAGACATATTTTGTTTGTTTCCATTGTTCCATTGCTACATTTCTGGCCAGGAACATGGCGGATGACCTCCACCTTGTCTTGCCTGTCTGGAGTAAATAGGGAACATCCATGATTTCATTTGAAAAATCTTGACACTGACAGTCTGAATTGCAGTACACGAATCAAGCAGAAATCTGTCACATAGTAGGATAGTTAGTTGCCCCTTCTGGGTGTGCTGAAACCACCCTCTAAAACAATGAATTTATTGTATGTGAATTGCCATTTAATTTTTAAAAGCTATTAAATGAATGAATGAATCAAGCAGTTGAATTTTGGGATGGATAGGTATTTATGCTGCAATTTTAAAATTCTTATTTCTGGTAGACCAAAACAACCACAATATCAGTAACAAAAAAACCATTTTTTTTAAAGATTTTATTTATTTATTTATTATGTATACAACATTCTGTCTCCATGTGTGCCTGCACGCCAGAAGAGGGCACCAGATCTCATTATAGATGGTTGTGAGCCAACCATGTGGTTGCTGGGAATTGAACTCAATACCTCTGGAAGAGCAGCCAGTGCTCTTAACCTCTGAGCCATCCCTCCAGCCCCCCAAAAAACATTTTTAAAAAAGAAAAAAAAATTCTACTCAGATATATGTTAATACCACTCCTTGCCAGGAGACATTAAGCATACACTGGTGTTTTGTTTTTTGGTTTTTTGAGACAGGGTTTCGCTCTGGAGACCAGGTTGGCTTCAAACTCACATAGATCCGCCTGACTATGCCTCCCAAGTGCTGGGATTAAAGGCAAGCGCCACCAACTTGTTTTTGTTTCTTGGTGTGTGTGTGTGTGTGTGTGTGTGTGTGTGTGTGTGATGCTGAGGATGGAGCCCAGAATTTGCACACACTAGGTAGGCAAACAGCCACTGAACTGCTTCCCCAAACATTTTTTAAACAAAATTTTGCTACATAGCTGGGGCTGACCTGGAATTTATGATCCTCCTGACTCAGCCTCCTAAGTAACATGGATTACAGATTTATCCACTAGGCCTCATACCATATGCCTTAAAGTTTAAAATTCTGACTAGCATATTATATACAATAAAATTCCTCTTTGTGATTTTTCAGATGCAAACTGAAAAGCTCGATCAACTCTTTTCCTAAATCTTTTCAGCATTTTAAAATATTTGTATGTTTTGTAAAAGATTTACAGTTAGTGTCATGAATTCATGACACCAAATATTATTTTCTTGGGTTAGTAAGTTTCTTACAATAAGAGCCATATATTTTTCTCAGTATTTGAAACATTCTTAAATGTTTGAACAAACTTAAATGAATACAGTATTTGAATATACCTTTATTCTAAGTAAACAAATATGTGTTAGGGTAACATGAATTAGTTTGGCTTTTTTTAAAAAAAAATCATAGGCTGCCTTCCTGAATATTTTGGCTTCCACATATTTTAGAGCCAAAGTCTTGCAATTCAGTTTTAAAAACATTTCAGTAACATATAATGTACATACACACTACCTATGTAGTTCACACTCATCACCGGTAAGTCATTCACACCTCTGCTGTGTCTACTAGACATGAAGGTTCCTTAGTAAGTCTCTAATGCTCATATGTTATGGATAAGAAAATCCACGCCTGAAGGGCTGGCATGCTGTGTCTAAGACTACCTACCCACTTGATGGCAAAGGTCCTCAGCATCCTTAGCAACCTCATCCTGCCCTCATGTGTGTCCTTGAAATAGTGAAAGACCCCGCCCCCTGGCTGGTTCTCTCTCTAGGTGACACTCCCGTACGCGCGTGCACCCACACGCCTGCGGCTGGCTCCCTCCCAAGCCGGTTCACCCAGGCGGGGCTGCGACCCAGGCCCGCCCGCCTGGCGCTGCGTCCCGGGGCTGGGGCCGAGCGGGGAGAGGACGCCCCCCCCCCCCCCGCCCGATGGGGAACCTCCGTCCCAAGGTCAGCCATCTGGATGCGGAGGGGGGAATTGGGTCTGTTGTACCAGGTGCAGACCTTGAGAATATACTGACCTAAAATAACTCTGTACCTCATTAAATTGTCCAATAGAATCCCTTGATGGCATAGTAACTATGCTTTTCGCTTCTGCACGGTGCTTTTTAGCTATATAAGGACCCCTCTCCCTTGGCTCGGGGCTTGGCCTAACAAAAGCTAAGTCCCCGGGTGCCCGGCGCCACTAATAAAGCCTCTTGCGGTTTTGCATCCAAATGTGGTCTCGCTGATTCCTGGGTGCGGGTCTCCTGCTACGAAAGTACCTCTTCTGAGGTCTTTCAATAGAAAGTATCTTTAAAGTTTACAGTAGGATCAAAACTGTCTGAGGGAACCTGGACTTTAAATAATCAATTACCTCTTATAGTTACTTTTAAATTATATATTTTAAGATATATAATTTTAAAAATACCATAAATTATTAATTTATATTTTATCTCAACTCTAACACCCTTCTGACCTTGAGTTGTCTTCTCTTCTCAATATGTTAATATTTTACATCTTAAGTATTTCCAAAGTCTGTTTGAGACTCTACCGAGCAATGTGTTTTCTAAAAAGTGTAAGATTTTGGCCTACCTTGAGCTATAGTCACTAAAAATCATTACCTACAGAATTTAGTAACAACATCTAACAACCTGTTAAAATTATTTTAGTAAGAACTTTGATGAATTTAGAAATTTCCTGGCCAAAATAAAAAATATTGCATTTGGCTTTTTTTTTTTTTTTGGTTTGAGACAGGGTTTCCCTATGGCTTTGGAGGCTGTCCTGGAACTAGCTCTTGCAGACCAGGCTGGACTCGAACTCACAGAGATCCGCCTGCCTCTGCCTCTCGAGTGCTGGGATTAAAGGCATGTGACACCACCACCCGGCGCATTTGGCATTATTTAAATATCCTAAATAATATAATGCAATTCACAATTGTGTCTCTTAGGAAAGTTACAAGTTTCTGATGCTCCATTCTCTTTTTCCCACCCGTCTCCTGGATGCAGATCTCAGAATGCCAATGTTTCCTCGGTGTTAGCCTGCACAAATTTACAAATGGAAATGGGCGGGAGAGAGAAGAAAATTTGAAGGAGTTGGTCAATGCTGCCTGTGCAATTATGGAAGAAAGAACAAAGATTAAGACAACAAATTAATTCCCTGTTTTAGTCTATGATCTTTGTATTTTTCCTAAATTTCAAATTCCCACCTCCCCCTTCACTCTCCTATATTCAGCCATCTTTTTTGTTGTTGTTGTTTTTGTTGTTTTGGTTTGTTCTGTTTTGTTTTTTGAGACAAGGTTTCTCTGTAGGTTTTTTGGAGACTGTCCTGGAACTGTCTTTGAAGGCTGGCCTCAAACTCACCGAGATCTGCCTGCCTCTACCTCCTGAGTGCTGGGATTAAAGGTGTGTGCCACCACCGCCTGGCTTTAGCCATCTTTTTAAAATTACTTTTGTCAATGCACTGACTACCTTGCACAAATCAACTCTGAAATCCTTGACTCTATCCTAACTTTTTTCTGAGGTCTGGATAAGATTTTCCAAAGACTATTTTGACTTTTTCACTTGAATTTTCTGTATATCAGACTTATTCTGCTTAAAAATAAACTCATTGCCTTCTCTCAAAAACTAATGTCCTTATAGTTTCCATCTCTTTTAAAAACAACTGTATGTCAGAATCACGAAAACCAAATCACTGTAACCATTGTTATTCTTCTCTTTTATCGTGGTAATCATTTGTTACTATTCTTTGAGACAGGATCTCTTTATGTTGTCCTGGCTGTTCCGGAACTCAATATGTGTCCAGGCTGGTCTCAAACTCATAGTTATCTTCCTGCCTCTGCTTCCAAAGTATTGGGAATACAGACCTGCATCAACACACCCAGCTATAACCCTTCTAACATCTAATCAGAATGTATATAAAAGCTGATGCCCTCCATTTTATTCAGGTTTCCTACATTTTTCTTTCCTTCTCATCTTTTTCTGATTATATAGTCTCTACGAAGGGGTTGGGGGGATAAAGGGTATTTTGTTGCTGTTGATTGGAAAGAGACAGTTCCTAAAGAAATTTGCTTATATTTAAAAACAACAGTTTTTTTTGGTTGGTTGGTTGGTTTTGTTTTGTTTTTTGAAGGTATTCTAGGTAGTAAGGACACAAGAGTCTGTGGAAACTCCTGCTCTGGTGTGGAGATGCATCTGTTTAACTCTAGATGTAAGGAAAGGGGTGCTAACCACAGTGTTTACCCAGAACCACCTGGCTGACCTAGTTTGTTAAAGAAGAACTTTCACAGAGATACCGCCTTTCTGTACATGCCAGTGTCTCTTCCCATAGTCATCCATCTGCTGTTTAACTCTCCTCAGCAACATCTGGGGCCCATAAGAAAAGCAGCCTTCTTTGCTTAAACAACTGTAAATCTGTATGGAAGCTGGGACTCAAAACTGGTATGGCTAATAGGATATTTCGAAATTTATACTGATAGCTTTAATTCCTCTTTGAGGACTTTCTACCCCCAAGTTTGAGGGTTATTGCACAAAAGCCAGCACGGGATTATTGCACAAAAGAAGCAACACCAAAAAAGACACTGATTAGCTTTGAGACTCCAAGCTAACTTTCTTGACCTCTGTAGGAAGATAATTGTCTTGCAAACCTGGAGAGTGAAAAGGTTCCACCAACCTCTTTTCTGCTTGTATTTAACATATCAAAAGCGGCCCACTGAGCTTCCAAACCAACATCAGCCACAAAAAGACCCCCGTTCAGACAAATCCATAGTAGTCACTATATGTAAGTTGTAGCTGAAACTGAAGTTTCACACGCAAGAATACTTTCATCATTTGAAAGGTATTTTGACTTATCTTTATCATTTGTTTTAAATACTATTCATGGTATACTGAGCTGTGAGTTTAAAAAAAAACAACGAGCTTTTCAAAAGAGAATTCGATGAGGGAAAAAGAAAAGAAGCTAATTCTACTGTTTAAGGGAAATGGGAAGGGTGGGGTGGGGCTTAGAGAGAATATCAAAGAATTGGAGTGCTCAAATTCTTGGTATGGGGTAGAATTGATCAGAGGGTGAAATATCTTACATTGAGAGTAGAGTTGCATATTGGTGTTACAAAAAGCTGAAAATTGAAGTGACTACTGAATCAGGAGGGAAAAGTGTAAAGTCACCAAGACACTTCGAGAAACAGATAACAAAGTGAGTTACAGCAAATGTTGTGGGAACAAAGACTCTCTGACAGCGAGATGATGGCCTGGGCAATGAAATCTTTCTTCCTGATTGATATAAGAAGAAAAGGAAATGCAAATGAAGTCACTGGTTGTAAGGATTCAGGCATTATGCTGGCCTGCCCCTGTTACCTGGCAGAATGCACTCAGGCAGTGCCCTAGTCAGCCCAGGGTTTCATGATTGTGTAGTCTGCATGCAGGTGCAAAGGACCCCTTTAAAAGGCCCACCTACTTACACTCTCTTACTGTTCTTTCTGTTCTCTTGCTCTCTTTCACCTCTTTCCAGCTCTCCTCTCTTTCTGCTCCTGTTTCCTCTTCTTTTCTGCTCTCTCTCTCTCTCTCTCTCTCTCTCTCTCTCTGTCTCTTTATCTCCTTTTTCTTTCCTTCCCCCCTCCCTCCCCTTTCTAATAAAACTTCTCACTCAAGCTCTGTCTGCCTGGCGTGTTTGTCCCCTGCCATGGTCCCCTACGCAGGACCCCTTTCCAGCTTTATCCTCACATTTAAAGCAAAAGAATAACACTGGTAAATAGTGCTGGAACAATCTGTAGACCAGGCAGTATCACCCAAGGGAAAAAAGGAGGAGGGCAGTGAATTGTGGGAGTGATGGCAGGAAGGGAGTTGTTTAAGGAAGATGAATACATTAAAAAAAAACACAATAAATACAGGCTTAGTATAAAAATGTATTGCATTCCCAGAAAGCACTCCAATAACCTAGTTACATCGAAACTAACTGCCAAGGATGTGATCGCAGGTGACATAAGTTTGTGTCCTCAAGTTGTCTCACCCAGCAGCACCTCAAAGGCAGCAAATAGATTAGGCCAAGACTTTAGATTTTTCTAAATTGAATTTAGGTTTTTCTTTCTTTGTCTCTCCAAATGGGAGGTACTCACAAGACAGATGAACTAGCACATGAAAACACCCACTGTCGCTGTACATTTGTGAGTAACGGTATGGCCCGTCTTCTGTGTTTCTCTCTTAGCGGGCCTTCCCTAACCACACTACACATGCCCTCATTCACTTCTGAATTAGTGTCTCACCAACCAGCATGTGGTCATGCTCATCTGTCTGGGTGTTAAGTACTCTAACGAGGTAGCTACAGCCATTAGAGCAACCATGATCTTGGACAAGCTCTACACAGTGCCAGAGTAGAGAGGTCTTTAGGGAAACATGATTCTTGAAGCCTCACACCATTCCATGCAAGGTGACAGGCTACTAATGTGCCCCATTCCTACCCCTAGAGGGACTGGCATCTCTCATACCTGCACCCCAAAAGCTGCTGCTTCAGCCATGTGAGGGCTCCCCTGAAAAATGTAAAGATTAGAACTACTATATGGCCCTGCAATGTCACTACTGGATATTTATCCAGAAGAGTGGAGCTGTCTATCTCTCCTCTGTTCACTTCAGTGGTATTCACAATAGCCAAGGTAGGGAAAGAGCGTAAATGCCCATCGGTGAACCAATGTATAAGGCAGATGGGCTATGCACACAACAGTGAATATTATTCAGCCTTAGAAAAATCAGGAAATTCGGGGGCTGGAGAGATAGCTCAAAGGTTGAGAGTATTGGCTGCTCTTCCAGAGGTCCTGAGTTCGGTTCCCAGCAACCACATGGTGGCTCACAACCATCTACAATGAGATCTGGTGCCTTCTTCTGGTGTTCAGGGATATATGCAGGCAGAGCACTGTATATACAATAATAAATAAATCTTTTTTAAAAATGAGGAAATTCTATAAAACTACAACAACATGAATGAGTTATGAAGACATTATGCCAAGGGAGGCAAATCATAAAATGACAATGACTCAACTTATGATTCACTTGAACTGTAAAATGCACAAAACCAAAGAGTGAAATGGGTTTGGTTTGGGAAGAAGTGGAGGTTGAATAATCAGTAGATGTGAAGTTTTAGCAAGGCAAGAGGATTCTTTTTGTTCTTCTGGTTGGTTGGTTGGTTTTTCAAGACAGGGTTTCCTATGGCTTTGGAGGCTGTCCTGGAACTTGCTCAGTAGACCAGGCTAGCTTTGAACTCAGAGATCCCCTTGCCTCTGCCTGCCAAGTGCTGGGACTAAAGGAGTGCGCCACCACCCAGCTGAGGATTCTTTTTGTTATGGCTGCTGTTCAATACTGCATTTGCAGTCAACAGTACTGTGCCACGTACTAGCCATTACTTAGTCCTGTGATCACAATGAAATAAAAACAAAACACCTAAAACAATACAAAACCTAGCTAGGCATAGTATCTCACAATTGCAATTCCAACATTTAAGAAGCTGAGATGGAGATTGACAGGAGTCAAATGCTAGTCTGGGCTATATAGAGAGACTTTAAAAACAGAGTGGTGGTACACGCTTTAATCCCAGCACTTTGAAGGCATTGGAAAGAAGATCTCTGAGAATTTAGGCCAGCCTAGTCTACATCGAATTTCAGGACAGCAGAGCCACACAGAGAAAACTTGTCTCAAAGAATCAAAAAAGAAAAAAGAAAAAAAAAAAAAAAAAAACCCACCACCAACAAAAACCCCAAAACAAACATAACCCCTCCAAAACAACAAGAAAACAACGAAACTTAAACACCCTCCCCCATCCTGCCTAGTGTAAGAAGAATGGGGTGGGGGGTAGGTTGGAGGTGGGGGAGAAGGAATGGGGGTGAGGGGAGGGAGAGGGAGAGGGGAATTACATGTGAAACAAGCCTGTTCCCTAACTTGAATTAATAATAATAATAATAATAATAATAATAATAATAATAATAATAAAAAAATTAGAAAAAAAAAAAAAAAAAGACCGAGAAGAACCTTCACACTACCTTTGAAGCAAGTTCCAGGTGGAGTCTGTTGGTGACCTGTTTTCTTTGCTGATGGTCTTAGAGCAGCTGCCAGAAGACGGTATCTCTGTCAATCATGGGAAGCCCTTTCTGTCCTTTCCTGCTCCCAAGGGTCTCCCCAAAGGGAGAGGGACTCATCAGAGAGATGCCCTGAATGACAGCAGAGAGGTAACCCTTTCCATTAGATGGGTTGCTCAGTATCATGAGAAAAGCCGCCTGCCACACCAGCGCAACTTCTTTTGAGTGGCTCCAGCAGCATAGAGAGACAGAGAAACAGAGTCCAGGGAGCCAAAGAGACAGAGACAAAGCAGATAGCTCTGAGTTGACACCCAGTAGGCAAGGACAGACAGGTGCAAGAGAAAACAGCAGGAGAGGTGGACTCTAAAATTTTGGAGTCAAATATGGTGGATGGCAGGAGCCCACAGAAGAAAGGGATTCATATGAACACAGGAGGCTCAAATTTGGCAGTTTGGTTCAGTAAGAAGGGCACCAAATGTGTGGCACAGTGGATAGAAAGAAAGGTTTATTGGGGAATCAAACTGCCAGGATTATGTCTAGGGGGATGGAGAGCAGAGAGAAGAGCAAAATGGTAGAAAAATAAGTGGATTTTCTATGATAGTCATCAAAGTGGGGTCTTAGAGTTAACTCAGATTGGATTGACATGAATGAGATGCCCTTGCCCAATGTAGTTGACCCTGGACCAGGTTAAGGGAGGTTCCTGGTAAACAGAAATCCATCTTCAGGCCACTGTTTACCCAATAACAATCTTGTTTACCAGGCCAAAGTCCAGCTGTCTAGGACAATGTCACCAGCACTGCCATTTTGGACAGCCACTTTGGACCCAATACCTTAGTAGGACATTAGTGTGCTACAACTGAGCCCTTCCACTCACATTTTCCATTTCAGTGTTAATGCGTCTGGATCCAGCATCACAGAACAGTTCCTGGGCCAAATGTGTCCTAGAAGATTATCTCCACTCTTTATGTAATGTAAGTCTCATGTATAATTCCCTGGAACACAGCTTGCAGGGCCTGTATTAGTGTGTTCTCAGTTACTATAGCAAAGCATTCTTTATGAATGTTAGTTTGTAAGGACAAGTTGATTTATTTATCTTGCTGTTCTGGAGTTCTGCAAGTGTGGTACCTGCTTCTGATTGGTTTTGGTGAAACCCTCCTATTGGCAGATAGTAGCACGGTAAGGAGGATCCTAGGGGAGGGAGAGGTCTTATGGCAAGACAGGAAGTCAAGGAGCTAGTGGAGGCAACTCTTGCTATTTTTATTCCAACAATGCTTTGTCCCAAAAGAATTCTTATAATGGGAGTAACCCCGGAGTAACATTTCATTCAGTATGTTAGGAACAATACAAAATATACATAAAGCCCAGTCAAACACATTGGTTTATGGAAGACCTGGAAAACAAGTGGCTCTCTGCATCTGATAGTTTGTATCTGACTTGAGAGAGAAATGTGAAGCTGCAGTGTTCTGTAGGGTATTTTATTGAATAAACCAAACTTTGAGTGTTTCTTCCATATTATCTCAGTTCATTTCTGCTTTTCTTTTTTTCTTTGCATCAAGCATGGTTGATGCATTGTTCTACATCTAGGACCTGCAGCTTCAGGAGCCGGCATACAGTAACAGCTGTTCCTGGTACAACTCAGTCTCTGATTCCCAGTTCTCTCTGAATGCATGTCAGCTATTCCTTAGATCATTAACAGAAAGAGAGTTAACCCAGACTATATTGTGAGTTCCAGGTTAGCCAAAACTATTCAGTGAAACCCTGTCTATAATACAAATTGTTGTGGTCTTGCAACTATTCTATACTTTTGGTAGAAATGTTCATTGTCACAACTTTGCAGAAATGGCGTAATATATGAAAGCCAAACAGACACATCAGTTTAGTCATATACATGCAAACACATCAAAATTGTGCAGGTAGGCTGCAACAGTACTATTTATTATAACTGCACATAGAAATTATTTCATGGAATTAGATAGATAAGTAATGTGACATATTCATAAAATAGAGTACTGTTGAGTAATAAAAGTGAACATTTTAGCTGCATACACAATGTGTACAATTCTAACAAACTTTGTGTTTAGTGAAACATCCAAGACATCAGTACTATAGCTGCGTGGTCCCATTAATAATAGTTCAATTGCATTAAGTTACTTAGATATTTATCGAGACTGAGTCTCACTATGTAACTCTGGATAGCCTGGAATTCACCATGTAAACTGGGCTGGACTCAAGTGCACAGAGATCCATCTTTTTATTAAAGGCATGTACCACTATGCCAGGTTCCCTTAATGTATAATTCAGAGGGAAACATTTAGAAGCTAGAATACTGGTTATGTTTGAATAATAGAAAAGAGATACTTCAAATTTGTCCAGAATACCTCTGGAAACACATGGACATGGCTAAGTGCTAGTGGGCAATTTTACATCTCAAGCTCTGCTTCCAACACCTGCAAATTACTCCTCTGTCTACAAAAGCTACAAAGGGGGGGGGGAGAGATGGTGATTAATCTAGACCACTCACCTTTTCTTGATTGTCCCACACATATGCAAGCCTATATGCTTGGCTCTTCCCTGGCCCAGTGTGGAATTTTCCATTCTCTGTAGACAAAATCCAAGCTCCTCATTCAAAACAGACCCAGGACCTTCCAAGGCAAGATAAAGAAGCACAAGGTTTTAAATCAGATTTGTCTGGATCTAAGTTTGCCACTCTAAAACTTCCTATGCTTGGTCATATTTAAGTTTTCAGCCCGTTTTCTCTTCTATGAACTAATATGGACTGTGTTAGATTGGGATTGATGGAGGTGATGTGGACACAAAGGGAAGAAGACAGGCATCTCAGAAACAATAGTTATTTTATCAGAACAACTGAAAGGCTGTAGTCTTTCCTAGGAGTCGAGACTGTGCACATGTGGTGTGGGGGTCTTGAGATTTATAGGAAAGTAAAAGGGGCACTCTGGGTATGGAAGAGTCCATCTGAAGGCCATTTCCCCTGCAGTCTCAAAGTAGTAGACACCAGAGAGCTTGGTGTGTGGGTCTCTTGATGAGAAGCTCCCACAGGCATTATCAGCCAGAGCTTCTCAGATACCTGAGGCTTGTAGGTTAATTCACCCACCCATCAGGCTGTTTAAAGACATGAAAGAGAGATGATGTGGTAAGAGCTCATTACATATTATTTTATGTTTTCCTTTTAACTTGTCAGGATCACTTGATTCCTGCCTTATATTGTCACTCGTTCAGAATAATTTTAAATCATTAATTTAATTTTTTAAAATTTAGTGTAGATGTGTTAGTAGGAGTCAGGATTGAAAAAAATATGCCTCTCTAATGACAATAGTTAGAAAATGAAAACAGCAATGAAGTATATGTATGTCCTTCAACTGATGAATGGCAGGTGGTGATGGTGGTGGCAGGGGTGGCGGCGGCGGCGGCGGCGGCGGCGGCGGCGGCGGCAGCAGCAGCAGCAGCGGCGCACACCTTTAATCCCAGCACTCAGGAGGCAGAGGCAGACGCAGTCGGATCTCTGTGAGTTCTAAGCCAGCCTGGTCTATAGGTAGTTCCGGGATGAGAAACCCTGTCTTGAAAAAAACAAACAGACAAATCAACTGAGAATGGATAATGAAAATATGGTAAAAATACACTGTAGGTTACTATCCAGATGCCAAGAAATATAAGATCATGAAATTTGCACATAAGTGGATGGAACTAGAAAAGATCACATTGAATGAAGTAATCTAGGCCCAGAGAAGCAAATGTTCTCTTTTAGCTCCAGAACTTCAGATGTAAGTATATAGCCTGTAGTAACTACAGAAACCAGTAAAGTAAAATGAGACCATTTGTTTTATCATTTGACACAGGATTGCATATTGTCCAGGTTAGACTCAAACTTGATATGTATCTAAAGATGACACTGTACTCCTGATCCTCCCAGGTGTTAGGAAACATGATATACCACTACGCCTGACCTTGTTGTTAAGGAATAGTTGAGAGGTTTTAAGCACACCCACCACTACCTTCTGGAACTTTTTATCATCCTAAACTGAACTTTTAATGAATACTAACACCCTTTCCCTCAAGACAGGCTTAGAATTTCTACTTTTGTCCCTATGAGTCTTACCATTTTAGTGGGGCCTCTAATGGTTGGAGTCAGCAGTGTTTGCCCTTTCATGACTGGCTTATCTCATGCAGTAAAATGTCACTGGGCAGCTCATGTTGGAGCATGTATCAGAACATCTTGAAAGGTTTATTTTAAAAATCCCTTTAGAAACATTACCGGGAAGCATTACATTTACAATTGAATTTGGAGAGCTCTTCTAGAGATTGGCATGCATCCATGGATCTGGCCTCAGAGAAAGTTTCTGCCTTCTGGCTGTTGTCCTGCTGCAGGGAAGCAGAGGGTTTTGTTAGACTGAGGGCTGCAATGAAGTGTTTGGCGGGCAAAGAGGCACCCTGACTACAACTGTTTTCCAATGTTCAGAACAAAAGTATGAACACAATGATTATAGAAAAAGAAAATAATAGGGAGATGTATTCAAATATAAACCACTGGGGCATCTGGATGGATATTCTTTGCACCACTTCTCTAAACTTAGAAAATAATGAACAAATAAACTTCCTTTCCTCCCCAAAGAAGTTATATAAAATAAATCACCTATTTACAACTCAGATGTTTAAAATGTAATTGTACAGAAGCTGGAGCTCAGAAAAATACTTCTGCAAGATCCACAGCTTAACAGTAATTGGAGCCAATTCTCCAGCCTTTCATCAATGGCAGATGTAGAAGTTAGTTTGTGAGTAAAATTAATAGTGTACTCACAGTGGGGACGATGCCATCAGGGTAAAGAAAATAACCTGAGGTAAAATCATGGAACATCTCGGTAATTATTTAACAAGAACAGATGTTTTAAGTATTAAAATCTGGGATGTTGTTCACTGGCAAGAAGACCTTCGGAACTTATTTCTATGCTTACAAAAATGTGTATAGTTGTAACTTCATTAGGAAGAATATTCGCTCCTGGAACATTTGTTATTTATAGCCTGATGCAATTTGTCTTAAGAGTTTCCATTGCCATTTGGGAAGGCATTTAAACAAGCATTAGTACTGACTAGGGAAATGTGACATTTGGGAGGGATGTCCCCAAACATGCCAGGGAGTTGTAGAAAACGTAGGAAGTAATCAGGAAGCTAATGGACATACAGTAATTTTCATATAGAATTTTTTAATAATTTTGGTCCTTGATTAAAAAAAAAAAAACATAGGTCAGGTTAGGTGTTAAAAGGCTTCATTCTGGATGCTCTCTCAGCCTGGACACATGGGGGAGGGCCTAGGCCCTGCCCAGGATGACATAACAGACTTTGGGGAACCCCCATGGAGGGCCTTACCCTCCTTGGGGAGCAGAGGGCAGATAAGGTGGGGGAACTGGGGGGAGGGGAGGGAGAGGGAGAAGGAATTGACATGTGAAGCAAGCTTGTATCTAATTTGAACTAATAATAATAATAATAATAATAATAATAATAATAATAATAAAAGGTTTCATTCTTTGAGAAAAGGTAGCCCAGACTGGCCTCTGACTCACCATATTCTTGCTTCAGTCCCCTGAGTACTGACATCACAGGTACACACCAATGATCCTGGCTTTGATTTCCTTCCTTCTTAAGTTCAGAATTTGTTTTGTCTTGTTTTGTTTGAGACAGGGTTTCTCTGTGTAGCTTTGTAGACCAGGCTGGCCTCTAACTAACAGAGATCTGCCTGCCTCTGTCTCCTGAGTGCTGGGATTAAAAGACATGCGCCACCACCACTCAGCCCAGATTTTTTTTTTTTAAGTGACAAGAAAACATACATATCTTTTACTAAAACTGACCCTCAGGGAGCCTTGTTTGTAAAAAGGGGCTCCAGTGAAAGGATCGGAGAAGGGAATTAGGGTAGTGTGTGAAATGACTAAAATTCCTAAGTGTGAAACTGTAAAATAAGCAAAATACACTAGTACTTCAAGCCTTGTCTCATCCACGATGGAGAATTAAGATCATTCTAAGAAAAAAGCACACTCAGTTTTGTGATGTCAGTGTCGATGAGGAAGAGTCTGTGCTGGTCCACATTCTGAAGACAGATTTCCCAGCATCCTTCTCAGACATCATCCAGTGGGGGTTTCTCTCTGCCCCTTTTTCTCATGTGTTCATTGATTTTGCTCATTTTTCTTTTTCTCTCTCAGTCTTCAAAAGATCAAGTTCCCCAGCTGTGGTAGTTTGAACATAATTGGCCCCATAAGCTCATAATGAGTTGCACTATTAAGAGGTGTGGCATTGCTGGAGTAGGTTGGCCTTGTTGGAGGAAGTGTGTCACTTTGGGGGTGGGCTTTGAGGCCTCATATGTGGTCAAATCATGCCCAGTGTCTCAGTTCACTTCCTGTTGCCTGCAGATCAAAGATGTAGAACTCTCAGCTCCTTCTCCAGCCACCATGTTCCAGCATGATGATAACAGACTGAACTTCTGAACTGTTAAATTAGCCATCTTAATTAATTGTTTTCCTTTATAAGAGTTGCGGTGGTCATGGTGTCTCTTCACAGACACTTAGTTAGAAACCCTAACTAAGAAACTCCTAATTCAACTATGATTGTGGTGATATTTATTTATTTATTTATTTATCTATTTATTTATTTATTTATTTATATTTTTAAGAGAGGTTCTGTAGTCCAGGCTGGCCTTAAACTTAGTAGATAGCTGACAATGGCCTTGAACTTCTGTTCTCCTGCCTCCACCTTCTGAGTGTTGGAATTACAGGTGTGCACTACCACATCTGGTTTTACTCTGGGATTTCTGCATGCCAATCAAACTCTACAAACTATGGTACATCCCCAGCCTTATTGTTGCTATTTTTATTCTTTATAAAAATATTTTTTTCTGAGCTGGGCGGTGGTGGCTCAGCACTTTAATCTCAGCACTAGGGAGGCAGAGGCAGGCGGATCTCTGTGAGATCGAGACCAGCCTGGTCTACAAGAGCTAGTTCCAGGACAGCCTCCAAAGCCACAGGGAAACCCTGTCTCGAAAAAAAAACAAAAAGAAAAAATAAATGCTTTTTCTGACATTTAGAGTCTGGGAGGATGGTCAGAATGCAATGCAAGCCTGATTCTGAGTAAAGACAGGGAGTAAGGGAAGATGCCTGGTTGGCATAGGTGTGGCCCTGTTAGAGGATGTGTGTCACTATGGGGGTGGGCTTTGAGGGCTCATATCTCAAGCTATGCCCAGCACACAGAGTCCTTCTGCTGCCTGCTGATCAAGATGTAGAACTCTCAGCTCCTTCTCCATGTCTGCTTGCACACTGACCATGATGATATTGGACTGAATCTCTGAAGCTGTAAGCTCCCCAATTAAATATTTTCCTTTGTAAGAATTGCTATGGTCATCGTATCTCTTCACGGCAATAGAAACCCTAAGATAATTAGCATTTGATATTTTTGTCTCGTTTTTAGATTTATTTATTCTATTTTTATATGTATCAGTGTTTTGCCTGCATGTATGTATATGTATATGAACCACATGTGTACCTGATGCCTGTGGCGGTCATGAGAGAAGTCATTATGGGTCACTGTGAACCACCAGTTTTTAGATGCTGGAGACCAAACTTAGGTCATCTATAAGGGCAATACAGGCTTTTGACTGATGAACCAATTCCTCAGTCTCTGTTTTGTTTTTGTTAAACAGTCTTATTTTGTAGCTCAGGCTGACCTCCAACTCATGGTAGTTCGGTCTAAGCCTCCTGGAAGCTGGAATAATAAGCACCAGCCTCTACACTTAATTACTAAGTATATATTTTTAAAAGATTTCTGTCCAGCTAAAGCAAAATAACTCATATAAAGGAAGAGTGATATCTAATTTTCAAAAGTGTGTCCTAGAGGTCAACAGAAATGCAGATTAAGTGACATAATAATTCCAACGCAGAGCTTTGTAATGTGTATCTTATATAGAGCTCCAAATAGAAAGGGGGGTTTTATTATAACTTTAAGACATAACTTGTCCTATGGAATTTCTCTAATAAGAAACTGTAAACGTTTTAATCACTTGTTCTGCTGAAATGTTAAATACATACCTCTGCCTCCGACAAAATAGAGGAGAGAAAAATGTTTTTCATGGGACAGAGGTGAATTACAACAGAACTTCATTTATACTTCTCTCTTTTTTTTTTCTGTTCAAAGTTAATTAAACAAAAATTAAATTAAAATTTCCCTCAGGCACATTTGTTTTTCTTTTAGTTCCTGTGTAGCATTGAAATTGGAGAGTTGTCTGTCCTTTTTGTTACATGTGCTATTAAAAAAAAGGCAACCTATGAGATATATGAAGACCTATGAGATCACATTTAAGGAATGAGTTACTTGATGGCATAGCTGTGTGGTATTAAGATTTGAATGCTGAGTTAATCTCACCCCTCTTCGAATCTTGCTTTCTCAAATGTGTTGAGACTTTAAAGGGAGATGGATAGGCCATTACTATTTTCAAATCCGTTTTACTAGCAAGACAGTAGTCCACTCAAAGTCACTGGCATCACATATTCAATGAGTATTTGGCCAAAAGGAAGAGGAAGGAAGGGCTCTCTGAGTACTGCATCATTCTTTAAACTTCAAGAAATCATATGAATTTGTACTAGAATAATGTGACTGTTCATTCTATATAAAATATATTTACTTCCAAGCTTTCTGCTTTAACCTCCTAAGTACTAGGATTAGGTATGCACCATCACACCTGGCATATGAGGAGCTGGGAACTAAAGCCAAGGCTTCACGCATTGCTGGGCCAGCACGGTATCAATGGAGCTATGTCCTAGACCCTCAAGTATCTTTAATTGCATGGATTCCTAGGGAGTGTGACAAAAGGCTGAGTTCACTATAAAATTGTTAGGTGATATAATTGAAAGATTCTGTTTCACGTAAGTATTATTCTATAACAGAATTTAAATGTAATCCCCTCAAATTCAAATAAATCCTACTTAACTATCAGAGGCTGTTTTGCTACTTAATTGGTATTCTGACAGGATGCTTTAGCACATGTTGTGATAGTCTCACTAACTACATATATTTCTGAAAGACCAACGTAACTTTAAATTTTAAAAAATTGGTGTATGTGTGTGGGTATTTTGACTGTGTGTATGTCTGTGCACTATTTTCTTGCCTGTGCCCAAAAAGGCCAGAAGACTGTATCAAATCCCTTGAAACTGGAGTTACAGACAAACGGGGTGGGGGTGGCCCAGTGTCTAAGAGCATTTGGGGTTCTTCCTGAGGACCTGAGTTCCATTCTTAACACCCACATTAGGCATCTCACAATCAACTTGAAGGATCCAATGCCTCCCTCCTGTCCTCCATGAGCGCCTCACGTATGTGACTCACACACACACAGAGACACCACACACACAGACACCCCCCCACACACACACACAGAGACACCACACACACACAGACACCACACACACACACACACACACACACACACACACACACACACACACCACACACTCACAGACACCACACACAACATGCACACAGACACGCACATACACAGAGACACCACACACACACACACACACACACACACACACACCCTCTAGTCTTTCACAGTTACTCTAACCTGACAGCAATATTAAGAGACTCATTTCACTGACTCATCACATTTTAGTTTTTATAGAAAATTATTTTTACATTCACATTTGTTTGGGTTTTCATTGTACTAAATTATATCTAAGCATTTCTTATAACAAAATGAAAATTTATCAGTTAAATTCCAGACTGATTTTACTCATAATTTATGATGATAAACTTACATGGTATTTGGAATTGAACCAAATGCCTTGCATATGCTGAGTGAACATTTTACTAACTTAAATAATTGTGGACTAGGGAAGGCAGTTCAGTTTGCATATATGTGCCTAGCATGAAGTCCTGGGTTTGGTCTCATTTCTAGGTGAAACTGGTCATGGCAGTGCATGCCTGTAACCCCAGCACTCTGTAGGCTGAGGCGAAAAAAACCAGAAATTTACAGTAATTCTTGGCTATATAGTGAGTTGGAAGTCAGTCTGGACTACATAAAACAAATAATAACATGATAATCATACATGGCTTAATTAAACATATTAAGGAACACATTTACAGTTCTTAGGAAGCTTTCATTTGGGGAAAGTAGCATATGAGGAAGCCCTAGAAAGAGACTATCGGATGAATCACGGAGCATGAGTGTCAGGCAGTGGAGGGAGGAGTTAAGTAAATGTCCATTAAGACAGCTATCACAGTGACTACTTTCATGGAATACTAGTGGGGTCATAGACAGAGATACAGACAAATCTGGATCTCCAGGGCAATTAATCTTTCCAGATTCATATTAGTATGTTAATAAATATTAAATAATAATGTTACAGGTGGGTAGGTATGCTCACTCTCCTAATGCCAGCTGTTAGTTATCCTTAGCCCATTCTTACACTAACGAATATACTAATTTGGGTTCTGAAGAGACTGAAAAAGACTAACCTCAAGAAAATGTGATATTTTATTCTAACTTCCAAGAATAGCAAGTTCAAATAATCTCTTCCCCCAAGTCAGGATTTAGCACAAAGCTTTGTACATGCTATGTTCTACATCGAGTTACATTTGAGTTGTTTGTTTGTTTTGTCCTTTTTTGAAATAAGGTCTGGATAAGTTGACCAAACTGGCCTAGAATTTGTAAGGATCCACTTGCCTCAGCTCATAACCCTCTCTGATCCCTTTTCTCATGTAACCTTTTTTTTCTTCTTCTTGTTTTTCTCAGTGATCCACTGAGGACCAGCTGTATTGAAATCCCCTAGGGAAGTAGTTAAACATGACACAAGACACAAGAATGGCATCTTGTTTTGTTCCCAGGTAATTTAAAAGCACATCTTAGAACTAACCACTGGTTGAAATGCCAATTTAAAAAATATATTTAACACAGACACCTAAAAGAACAGTGACCACAAAGTCATTCTACTTCATGATTTAGACAAGTGATACCAAACATAAATAATGCAAGTCATGTAGGTCACTTAGAATTTTCTAGCCCTAAAATTTAAAAACAAATCAAATTAATAGCAATATAGTTTGCTTAAATAATACATACAAGACAATATAACAGTCTCCTGCCTTCGTGCCAGCAGAGGGTACCATATCTCATTCAAGGTGGTTGTGAGCCACCATGTGGTTGCTGGGAATTGAACTCAGGACCTCTGGAAGAACAGTCAGTGCTCTTAACTGCTGAGCCATCTCTCCAGCCCCAACAATATATTTTCAATATGCAGTCACCACTACATTGGCAAATTACTTTTGCGTTTTTTGAATGCGTCTTTGAGTCTAAATAGGTTATTTTATGCTTACAGAAGTTATCGATTCAGACAAGCCGCATTTGGAGTGGTCAGTTACTATCTACCAGAGAAACGAGAACAAGCAGGCACATACATTACCGTTCCCAGTCACAGGCCAAATAAAGCACGGTTGCTTTTCTGGAGTAAGAGACTGGACTGCAGGAGGCATGGGGCTGCCACGTCACTAAGAGGTCAACTATGGCTCGCTCTTCCTTCATCCACTGAGAATGCAAGAGCAATGAAATAACAAGAGTGAAAGGAATTTCTTTCAGAGGTCACAGGAAACAATCTCCGGAGTCCTCTGGGCTGTGGCTGTGTTGCTGGAGTAGCTCTGTGGGCATGGAAGCTGTGACCGAAGGGTGGCCCCAAGCACAGTATCCATTACAACAGTGGCCACATTACCATCTCCTAACAAAGAAAAACAACAGTGATGAAAAGTCCAGAATTCCTGAATATCTTGCTGGATGGTGGTGCCGGTATCTGCGACAAAAGATAAGAGAAAGCCATGGAGGAATGTTATAGCTGCTTGAGTTGTCTGTGAGATCCAGGAATAGACAGTTGGATTATATTGGTCCAAAGCTCAAATTACACAGTGTTCTGGCTTGAGGACACAGGCCTGTCAGGCAGAAGTACAAAGGGCTATACATGAAAGCCCGTATTTTTATTTTTTTAATTTAACTTTATTTTATGTGCTTTGGTGTTTTGCCATGGGTGTCAGGTTCCCTGGAACTGGAGTTACAAACTTGTGAGCTGCCATGTGGGTGCTGGGAATTGAACCTGGGTCCTCTGGAAGAGCAGCCAGTGCTCTTAAGCACTGGGCCATCTCTCCAGCCCACAAGCCCCCCCCCTTTGATATTTAGCAACTCCTACTTTATAATTATTCCCTTTTTGGTTGATGACAAATTTAATTTTCTTGCCACCAGTGTAAGGTATGCTGTTAAAAATGGGCAAGAAAGAATTGTTCCTTTCCTTTTGTATTTCCTGTGATACAGGGCATTGATTTCTGTTCTCTGCAGAGATTTCCTTCAAGAATGGCTGGCTGGTGAACAGGAAGGAGAGTGGATGCTCTTAGATGATTTGGGAAGAAGTCCCTCAGTTGCTCTTCTTGTCCCAGCCAGACTTATTCTTAGGAATCTGTCTATTACAGAGTTAGGGAGATATTTATAATATTTGCAATGAATGTTAAACTAAATTTCAGGTCACCAAGATGCCTCTGCATATAAAGGTGTTCGCTGTAAACCTTATGGCCTGAATCCAGCACCCAGGATATACATAGTGAAAGAGGAGAACTGACTCCCACAATGGTCTTCTGATCTACATACATGTGCTGTTTGGTACGTGTGCATGGGTGTGTGCACACTCACATACCCCCACACACACACCAGATAAACACAGGGATTTTTTTTCCTCTGATTTCTTCAAGAGTGCTGTAACATGCATATATCCACATAGTTACATAAGATAAATAAATGCTTCTAAAAACGTTTAAGAATAGTTAAGGCTTGGTGGAACATAACTTTAATCCCAGCATTCAGGAGGCAGAGGTAGGCAGATCTCTGTGAGTTTGAGGCCAGCTTGGTCTAGAAAGTGAGTTCCAGGACAGTCAGGTTTACACAGAGAAACCCTGTCTCAAAAAACAAAACAAGAAGTCATAAGAGAATTCTTTTTTCTTTTTTGCTTTTGCTTTCCTGTGTGTGTGTGTGTGTGTGTGTGTGTGTGTGTGTGTGTGTGTGTGTGTGTATGTATGAGTACATGCACACAGTTTATCAGGTGTGTATATATAGATGACCATGCATGTGAAGTCCCAAGGCTTCATAAGGAGTCGTTCTCTAAAGCACTTCCATCATACTCACTGAGGGAAGATGTTTCAATCAAACCCCAAACTCACCGACACAGCTTGCTAGCCAGCTTGCTCTGAGGGTGCGTTTCTCCAGTTTCCAAGACTATGGTTACATGGGGAGCCCAGACCATCCAATATTTATGTGGGTCGCTGAGTATCTGAACCCTGGTCCCCATGCTTGTACTTTAAGCACTGAGCCTTCTGCCTTACCCAGAATACTCTTGCAGCAATTCTCAGTTCTGTCCATAACTATTATAACATCTCAAACTAATACATGAGAATCTGGTTGTGGGGATACATTGTTTATGATTTAATAAAGCTTGCCTGGGGATCAGGATGCAAAGCCAGCCACACTAGTTCGCCATAGAAGCTGGACAATGGTGGCACACACCTTTAATTCCAGGACTCAGGAGACAGAGGCAGACTCTGTGAGTTCAAGGCAACCCAGGGCCACATGAGAGGGTATCAGTCTAAAAGAGAAACACAGAGCTCATGCCTTTAATCCCAGCACTACAGAGGTATATAAGATAGGAGCAGGGCATTCAGTATTCAGTCTTGGCAATTAGTCTCCAGCCACACTGTGAACAGGCTCTCCCCAGCCCTGAGAGGTAAGAACTCTCTGGTAGCTTGGCTGCTTTGCTTCTCTGATCTTAAGCTTGAACCCCAATATCTGTCTCTAGTATTTTTTTTTTTATTAGGCTACATCTGGTCTTTGAGCTGATTCCACTAGAAATCACTACAGAGGTAAGAACTCTGTAGCTGTGAGTCTACACCTGGCGACTTACCATAAATATAGATTCACAGATGTTTCCCAATCCAAACTTGGATTTACAGAGGCCAAGGACTGTACTTGCTTTTCTTTGCTCGAGTTTTATAAAATAATAATAATAATAATAATAATAATAATAATAATAATAATAATAATAAATTTAAAAAATAAAAAAAAATTAAATTCTTGTTTTTGAAACGAACTCAATTTCATTCTGCAGAGGAGGCTGGCCTAGATCTTGCAGTGTAACTCTGACAGTCTTGAACTGAGGTAATCCTTCTACCTCAGCCTTTGAAATGCTGGAATTACAGGCACAAGCCACCATAACCAGCTGGGATTTGCTTTTTACTTTAGATAATTATGAATTTAGAGGTTAGCATACACCAAACTTGCGTCTTGCGTTTTGCCACCAATTTACAATCCCAGCTCCAAGATTTATTTTAAAAATAACATCATTGTTAATTTTTTTTATTGTGGAGGCACATGCCATTGTGTGCAGATGGAGGTCAAAGGTTAACTTGTAGGGGAGACTTCTCTCCCTCTACTCTGTGTTCATTGGACTCAGGTCATCAACTTTGGTGGAAGGCACTTTCACCCTCCAAGTCCATTTCCCTGTTCCATGGTCCACATTTTCAATAAACACCCATGTTATCTGATCATACTTCAAGCAGAGATATTTGCTTGGCCACTTGAATAATCCCAGGACAGGGACAGAACAGAAGTCTAGGAACTTTGGGAGAGGGTGGATGGGACATATCTTTGTTTTGTTTTTTGTTTTTTGAGACAGGGTTTCTCTGTGGCTTTAGAGGCTGTCCTGGAACTAGCTGTTGTAGACCAGGCTGGTTTCGAACTCACAGAGATTCACCTGCCTCTGTCTCCTGAGTGCTGGGATTAAAGGCATGTGCCACCAAAGCCTGGCTATATTTTTATTTTCAGTAGATTCCAACTAAAACTTAATGTTGAAAAATAAAAAATGCTAACAAACCACTGTAATAACAATTCTTTCAACCTTAACACCAAGAGAAAACATATGTCCAAATCATATTAAGTTGTTGAAAATATCATAGAATGGCATTTACAAACATTGCTCCTTTGAAATTATAGCAGTTATTAGACTTGCTAGATTATATTTAATTTAGTAACATATTACACTATAATTCAATATAAAACTGCTTTGATAACTGTATTTGATAAAATTGCTTTCTTTCATGATTTTACATATTTTCAGGACAATTTTTACCAACCAGTATAATGAATTATACATGCTTGTAACTTCAGGTCTCAGGAGGTATAGGAATGGGAGTTCAAGGTCATCCTCTGCTACATAGAGAGTTGGGGAAATATGGAACACAACAAAATCCCCAAATAAGTAAATGTGTGGTCTGAATGAGAATGGCCCCCATTGGATCATAAATTTGGTCACCGTTTAGTGGAACTGTTTGAGAAGAATTAGGAGGTATGGTCCAGTTGAAAGAAGTGTGTCACTGGGGGTGGACTTTGAAGTTTCAAAAGCCTATGCCAAAGCCCTCTCTCTGTCTCGTTCTCTGTCTCTGTCTCTCTGTCTCCTCGTTATATGTCAGGATCTATTGCTCTATTGTCACACCTGCCAGCCATACCTGCCAGTCTGCTGGCTGCCACACTTCCCATCAGGGAGATCACAGAATAACCCTCTGAAAGTGTAAGTAAGCCCCCTGAATAAATACTTCCTTTTATAAGTTATTTTTTTGTATTGTTTCATCACAGCAACAGAACAGTAACCAAGTCAGTAAGTAAATAAACAATTTTAAAGGTAAGCAAATAAATTAGAACCATCAATGCTAGAAGAGGTTACATTAAGGCCTCATTAAAATGCTACAAGTGTGTGTGTGGCACAGAAAAAAAAAAAGACTTTAGTGAAGGGAAGAACATCTCTTTGCCAATAAATTGAGATAGATTACTGAATTCTGTGAAGAAAACTACACCCAAACTGATACAGCGCAGAACATTTGGCCCAGGACTCTGCTGTCATTGTTGTCTGTTCACTATCTGCACCTCTCTCTCCACATCTTCCCCTGTCTGCTTATTATTCCTCAGTAGTTGTTTTCAATCAAAGTTAAAATCATTTAATCACAGATCTCAAGCCCATTATGAACATTAATTAACGTCTGGCATCTCTCATGAGGTGGGTTAAAAACCATTGTCACTTCAGAGATCATGCCTAGGCAAGTTTGCTGATTTGCTCATAGTCCATCTAGAAAACCTGGCTCATTCCAGAGTCACTGCTTCTATCTTTTACATATAAGCAGATTTTTTTTTCATTTCCAATGTACATAAATTTGTTACCATGGCATCCTATTTTGCAAAATATTTTGTTGAAGTAAGTACAGAAGTTGTCCTTCTTAAGGTACAAACATTTGACGGCACCAGTTCTCAACCCAGCAATTTACTTACTCCATTATTCTTCAAAGAACAGTAAATATTTTGGTTGGAGAGAAAAATGTCTCAAAGTAAAATGCACCATTAGTTATGGTTGCCTAAACAATACCTGCACCATGACAACACCAGTTGATTTGCCTTTGTGGATAGGGAGAATCTCACAAGGCTACACTCCTAAATGAATCGCCATGAGCAATTCATGGTTTCTGAGAGAACAGAGAATCAGTTTTCTCCAGGCATGAACTCCTTGATAGAGTATGGACAACTAAGTGGTCAGCTCTAAACACTTATGCATGCAAGCAACCCTAAATGGTCTCAGCAATATATGTATATATAATTTGAAGAAGAGGTCATAAATTTGAGGGGGCTTGGGAGGAGTTAGAAGAGCAGAGAGACAAAAAAAAGAAAAAGAAAAAGAAAAGAAAGAAAAGCCGGGTGTTGGTGGCACACGCCTTTAATCCCAGCACTTCAGGCAGGCGGATCTCTGTGAGTTCGAGGCCAGCCTGGTCTCCAGAGCGAGTGCCAGGATAGGCTCCAAAGCTACACAGAGAAACCCTGTCTCGAAAAGCCAAAAAAAAAAAAAAAAAAGAGCAGAGAGAGGGGTAGAAATGATGTACATACAGTAGTCATATATGAAACTCTCAAAAACAAAAAAAAATTTTAAAATAAAAAGTTCAAGTTTACCCAGGCCAAGGATCCCCTCTTCTCAGACCCCTGTCCCCTCTGTTTTGAGAGAGGATCTTACTTTGTAAACCAGGCTGGCCTTGAATTGATGCTTGAACTAAAGGTCTTCCTGTCTCAGCCTCCTAAGTTCTGTATTACAGACATGTGGGCACCACTATACCTAGCTCTGTGTCTGATCAGAATTTATGTTTTTGTTGTTGTTTGACTAGCTTATTTGTTTTACATATTAGTGTAAATTTTTAAAAATAAGTTATTTAACTTTATTTTATGCGCCTTGGTTCAGTGAAGGTGTCAGATCCCCTGGAACCGAAGTGACAGTCAGTTCTGAGCTGCTATAGGGATGCTAGGAATTGAACCTGGGTCTTCTGGAAGGGCAGTTGGATTCTCATAACCACTGAGCCATCTCTCCAGCCCTAGTGTAGAAATTTTAAAATTGTTTTTGATTTATCCTTTTCAATGGTATTTGCTCTTATTCCATAGCTTTACTAAATTTTCATTTGGCTGGACAGAAAAACAGATGGACACATTTGAATAAGCAAACAATTGAGGGAGAAGAGGTAGGTCTTCTTTAAGGGAAGTTACCAATCAACATATGTAAGAAGAATGAGGAAGCAGATGTGGTGATGCACATCTGTATGCTAGAGGCAGAATCATCTATGATTAGGGGACACCAACATCACTGAGGTAAAGTCCTCTGGGATTATTTCCTCATAGCCGCCACATAGAAGTTATGGTTCAGAAAGGACATCCGCACCTCAAGCTGGTAGCTAAACTTGGAAAAGTGCAAGAGTCTCTCTTATATGGTGCCAGGTTTGAAGACATAAGGAAGTCATAGTGTAAGACCCCTGGAAGGCTCAGGCCTCCAGGATCTCAGCCCAGAACCTCAGTCACCCCAATCACCAGGTAGATTCGAAAGCTTGGTGCAAACTGTACGAGGCTTTATTAAAGTTGTTTAACGAGCTAACCCCATGTTAGCTCGGGCCTTCCATCCATCCACCATGGCGGATGGCTAGAAAAGACAGCTTGAAGCATCTGCATAGAGATCTTATAGGGCAGCATAAGGGGAGTGTCTAGGGGTACGCACAGGCTCAGGATTGGTGTGCCTCCAGGCTTGGAGGGCTTGCCCTGTGTTGATTGGTCAACTAGTTGTTATGGCCCATAGGCCCTCCCAGGGTGGTTGCTATGCTCTGCGCCTCATTGTTGTGCACTTGTCCTTGTTGTGCACTCGACTGTAAAGCACACCCAGAGCTGCAAAGCATAGCACCACCAGCTAACTTCTGATTGGTTCCTTGCCACGAGGCAGGCATCTGACCTCCTAGTGACCAAGGCAAGGTCAGGGCAACCACGTGATCGGCTGTTATGGCTGCCGAAATGGGGAGCTGGTCCCTTCAACAGAAAAAAGTTGAGACAGTACTGTGTGGCAGGGTTGGAATCCCTGAAGAGAGACTAGGAGATAGGTCTGTTGATGAAAGTTTCCACCCTACCAGCCTGGCCCCACAACCACTTCAGCCCAAAATAAACACATGGACGCTATATTAATTATAAAATTGTTGGTCAATGACTAGGTTTCTTATTGTCTAACTCTGTCCTAATTATTAATCCATTTCTCTTAATCTATGTACTACCACATGGTCTTAGCTTAACAGAGAAGACCAGCTGGCATGTGTTCTCTTCCCAGGCAACTCTGCCTACACTTCCCAGAATTCTCCTCTTCTCGTCCTGCCTATCTCCCTGCCTTATTGGCCAACAGTGTTTTATTCATTAACCAATAAGAGAAACATATAGACAGAAGGACAACCCCATCAGAGGTCTCTCCACTCCATTACAGTGTTGACTCCAGCATACCATAATTGTCAGAAGCATGGGACATTAAGTGTTTTAGTTAGGGTTTCTATTGCTGTAAAGAGACACCATGATCACAGCAACTCCTATAAGGAAAACATTTAATTGGGATGGCTCATTTACAGTTCAGAGGTTTAGTTCAGTATTGTCATGGTGGGAAGCATGGCAGCATGTAAGAACCCATGGTGCTGGAGATTTAGTGTCCTACATATTGACTTGCAGGTAACAGGAAGTGGTCTCAGACACCGGGATGTATTTTTTTTTTTTTTTTGGTTATTTGAGACAGGGTTTCTCTGTGGCTTTGGAGGCTGTCCTAGAGCTAGCTCTTGAAGACCAGGCTGGTCCCGAACTCACAGATATCAGCCTGCCTCTGTCTCTGCCTCTGCCTCCAGATTAAAGGTGTTCGCCATCACTGCCCTGCTACTGGGATGTATCTTGAGCATATTTGAAACCTCAAAGCTCACTCCCACAGTGACACATTTCCTCCAACAAGGTCACACCTACTCCAACAAGCCACATCTCCTAATAGTGCTACTCCCATTGGGGACCATTTTCTTTCAAACTACCATATCAAGGATAACAGCAGCTTTGGACTGGAGCTAGCCTGAGCTTAGGAGACAAGCTATGTGTGCTGTGAATGGTGGAGTCAGACAAGTGGAGATGCCCAAGCCCTTTGGAGCAAAGAAAAATGTCGAGTGAGTCCCAACATCAAACACTCAGTTATTCTGTTGAATTTTGTTTTTGCTTTGATCTAATTATGAATGTGCCCCCAGTTTGTTGTTCTTGAGTAACAAGGCAATTAATTTATTTTTAATTTTATAGGAACCTACACTTGAAAGACATTGGATGTTTTAAAGAAACACTAGATGTTTTAAAGAGACAACTTTTTAAAGGCTGTGGGACTTTTAAAATTATACTGTTTTGTATTGTGGTTAACATGAGATCTTGGGGGTAAGCAAGAAAGATTATAGTTTGTAGTGATGTCTTTGTATATCAGGTTGACAAAGGATCCAATTGTACTGGTTATTATTTTTTATTGACTTGATACAAGCTAGAGTCATCTGGGAAGAGGAAACCATGGTTGAGAAAATGCCTTCATCATATTGGCTCGTAGACAAGTCTATGGGAAATTGTCTTACTGACTGATGTGGGAGGGCCCAGCCTAGCATGGGTGGTTCATTTGCCCACAAAGGGGCAAATGGTCCTAGGTTGTATAAAAAAGCAAGATGAGCAAGCCATGGAGAGCAAGCAAGCCAGTAAGCACTGTTCCTGTTGTGGCTTCCCTCAGTGACAGCCTATCAACTGTAAGATGAAACAAACTGTTTCCTCAGCCAAGTTGCTTTTGGTCATGCTTTATGACAGCACTCTAAAGCAAACTAGGACAGCCTCCTTTCTCTATTCCTAATGCCACCAAAAATGCTTCTCTGGTTTGTAGGAATGACATGGAAATGGGTTAAGGGGTTTGGAAACTGTGTGGTTCTATAATTAGCCAAAAATAAGAACTCTGAATCTTACTCTACTTCCCAATCATTTGTTTTAGTTGGGGGTAGTAGAGTGAGAACAGTCAGAAGTTGTGAGAAATAGGGGAGCTTTGCTGCTGCTTGTAAGCAAAGGGTTAAGAGGTGTAGTGGCTTGAAAGAAAATGACCCCCATAGGGAGTGACACCATTAGGAGGTATGGCCTTGTTGGAGCAAGTGTGTCACTTGAGGGGAGGGGTTGAGGGCTCCTATGCCCAAACTACTCTCAGTGTGGGGCACAGACTCCTTCCTTCTGCTGCCTGCCTATCCCCATGTAGGACTCTCAGCTCCATTTCCAACACCATCTACCTGCATGCCACCATGTCCTGCAATGATGATAATGGACTAAATCTGTAAGCCAGCCCCAATTAAACCTTTTCCTTTATGAGTTGCTGTGGCCATGCTGTGTCTTCACAGCAAGAGAAATCCTAACAAAGACAGGATATGATGGGAACAGGTTTTGATGGCATTTTTATGACTCTAACACTTAGGAAACTTCAGTTTTAAACCTCAAGTCCCCTCCGTGCCAAAAAACTTTGCTGCAAAACTACACAAAGAAACCCTGCCTCGGAAAACAGACAAACAAACAAAAAAAGAACACAAATACATCCATTTTATCTACTCATTCCTTTTCCAGAAAGTACTCAAGAAAATAATCACAGATGCCCTGAAAGTTACATGACAGGAACTCTTTTTGAAATTCAGAAGCTAATGATTACTACCATTTATGTGTAAAGGCTTGCAAGGCAAGGGCTTTTACTCCATGTAACCTGTAAGACAAAGTTTCTTTCCCTCCTGGTCCCACAGCTGTTTAGCCCCAAATAAACACGCAGAGATTTATATTAATTGTAAACTGTTTGGCTGATGGCTCAGGCTTCTTATTGGCTAGGTCTCTCTTAATTATTAACCCATAACTACTAATCTATATATTTCTACATGGCCTTATCTTACTGGAGAATGCTGGCATCCTATCTTTCCATAGCTACATGGTGTCTCTCTCTGGCAGCTCCTCTCTGGGTCCTCTCCCCAGAATTCTCCTCTTCTGGTAGCCCTGCCTATCCTTCCTTCCTGGCTACTGGCCAATCAGTGTTTTATTCATCAACCAATAAGAGAAACATAAATACAGAAGGACATCACCCCCCCCATTGATTGAATTACTACCAGTTAAATTACCATAACAGGGCTGGTCAGATGTTTAGTGGGTAAGGGTGTTTGCCACCAAGCCTGAGGTATGAGTTAGATACCTGTAACTTATATGATGAAATGAGAGAAATAGCTTCTACAAGTTGTCCTCTGACTTCCATACATGCACATGGCATGCATAGTCTTGTAAACACAAAGTAAATATAAAAACAAAAAATTTAAATATTAATCCTAGCATACAAGATTACAAATAAATGACAGTAACTAAAATTGTTGAATAAATATTATATAGCCAGTAAAAATGCCTTAAGCAATTATTTAAGTATAGAAATTGTTCAGAAATTTAAATATCAATTTAAAAAATAAGTGAGACAAACATTGGTTTCATATTCTGATTCCAACTTTATTTCCTCCTTTCTTTAGTTCATTGTTTTCTGATTTGTGTGTGTGGTGTGTGTGTGTGTGTGTGTGTGTGTGTGTGTATGTGTGTGTGTGTTTGGGTGTGCATGTGTGCCTGTATAGATGAGTGCCTGTTTAGAGTGTGGTTTAGAGAATGTCCACACAATCTCAGCAGCCAAACATCATCATGGTAATCAAGTATCAAGAACACAAAATATCACATAGGATCTCAGGGTTTGAGGAATGTGTTGGAGGGTGGATTTAGATGATAGGGTATCTTATAGCTCAGGCTGGCCTTGATCTCTATGTGGCTGGGAATGATAGTCTCTCTCTCTCTCTCTCTCTCTCTCTCTCTCTCTCTCTCTCTCTCTCTCTCTCAAAACAGGGTCAGAGCCCTGGCTGTTCTGGAACTTGATTTTGATTTTCAGAGACCAGGCTGGCCTTGAACTCACAGAGATCTGCCTGCCTCTGCCTCCCAAGTGCTCCCTAGTGCTGGGATTAAAGGTGTGCACCACCACTTCCTGGCTAACTGGGGATGCTCTTAAACATGTAATGCTTCTGTCTGTACACGACTATGTCTCCCTACAAGTTGTGTCATATCTTACTTCCCTTGCCACTTTCCCTTAAAAAACAATAATTTCTTCCTGGCTTGGTGGCTGATGCCTGTAATCCTAGCACTTGGTGGGAAAGGCAGAGAGATCAGGAGTTCAAAGACACCACAGGCTATAAGAAACCATGTGACAAACAAACCAAAAACAAAACAAAAAACTGGGTAGGGTTTAAGAGGAAAAAACAAGGGAGATAAATAGAGGTAGAGGAAACAACACTGTTGGAAGCTTGATTTTACTTGGCAAATGTACCCCTTGGGTGACTGTAACAACAACCAAAATGTGCTTCTAACTGGGTAGCTTAAAACAACTGAAGCATTGCTATGTCTAGCAATGGGAGCTACAGCGACCATGCGGAAACTCTTCCTTACCTCTTCTGGCTTCATATAACCTCCCTTTTGTTCTTGCTGTCTTTGTGTCCAAGTTTCTCCCTTGCATAGTAAAAGACACACAGGCCATATTGGATTAGGGCCCACTCTAATGACCCCGTTCTTAATTACTTTGGTTAAATAAATAAAAACAAAACAAAACCTTTCTCTAAATATGGACTCAGTCTGACGTACTGGGGTTTGGGTCTTCATATCTTTTCTGTAAAGGCAGAATTGAACTCACAAAATCAGTTTTATGGAACAGTAATTTGGGAAAATCACATCCAAATCTTGAGAGAATGACCAGGTGAGTGGATGAAGAACTTCAAGGCTGAGGAAACCCATCTCTTTACATCCTTGAAAACAGTTAAGGAACAGGACAGATCGTAGGCTGGGACTTCGATCTCTCGATAAGACCTCAGTGAGACAGCCGGAATGCTTTTTGGTTTTGTTTGGTGATTTCTGCAACATAACGGTCTCTCAGCCTTAACAGGTAAGACGTGAGGAGCATGTGGACAGCAGAAAGCAACAGAGGAAACAGCTGGACGCTGTGTAGAGGGAAGCTCCACTATCCCAGGGGGAATTCTGGAGAAGCTCTGGGATAACTCTATGGAAAACAAACAAAGTGAGACATAGGGAAATCTGCAATGGTTTATGAACAAAAGGTGCCAGAATGTTCTATGTACTTCGAAGTCAATTGCCAATGTACTCAACACACTGTCCAGCGACTAGAACCACGGTGAGTCATCATATAAAACCTGTGATGAGCTTAATGTTCACAGGCCACATGTTGGGCAATCGTCCTTGATATATGGCCTCATATGACATCATTCTCTTTAGAAACAGCTTTGTTTTTGGAAAACTCCACTCCAGCATAATTTGCACGGTCATTTTGCCTCGAATCAGTGCAGGTGTCTCTTGTGGCAACACGGAATGCCTTCTTAAAGGCTATCACCACAGAAGACATTAGTTGTATTTCTGAATCTGAGCTCCAGATGCAACTGGAGCCTGAGAGGGTCAAGGTGCAGATGAGTTTTATAAAGGCTTAATTGTTCTTCCCACTGGGTGTACACAACCAAGATTTCTGTTCTTCAAACTTATCTCTGAGGCAGCTACTATTAGTGAACTTTGAAAAGTGAACTAATTTTATAACTCAAACTAGTTTAAGTGTGATACCGCAAATGCTTTAGATATCGGAGAAAATGACTTCTCTTTTAGTTTTAAAAGTTTTGTACTTTTCATTATAAACATCACAAAGGCCCGGGAAGTGGTGGCACACGGCTTTGATCCCAGCACTAGGGAAGCAGAGGCAGGTGGATATCTGTGAGTTGAGGCCAGCCTGGTCTCCAGAGTGAGCTCCAGGACAGGTAAGGCTACACAGAGACACCCTGTCTCGAAAAACCAAAAATGAATGAATGAATGAATGAATGGTCACAAAGGGGATGGGGGTCTGCAGTTCAGAGTCAGCATGAGATTAGAATGCATGGGGCCTTGCACATAAATGCTCAGCACTAAGAAAGTAACAGAAGGGAGGGAGGGAAAGAGGGAGGGAAGGAAGAAGGGAGAGAAACTTGGAATATGTAGGTAGTCAATAAAATTTTCAATTTTACTTGTCCACTTGTTTCATATTCTGATTCCTTCTTTCTAGCAGAAAGGTCACAGAGATTAGTATATGGGACTGTGCTGGAAGGTGATCAGTGGCAACTGGCTGGCTGCATCACTCTCAGGGACCTATGAGAAACTATGCTCATCTGCTGTGGGATATGCACCTGGTCTATGCAGATAGTCACTATCTATTTGCTAATCACCTGTCAGAGTAGGCCCAGAGTCGCTAGATTTCAGACTTTTCAAGAGACGTTGGGAATTCTTTTTTCTTTTTCTTTTTCGGGAGATGCTCTGGATTTTAAAATAAAAGCATAGAATGTTTTAGGTTCTGGGTTTGATTTCAGTTCCATAAAAAAAAAATTTTAAAACTTGGGACTGAAGAGGTAGCTCCAGAAGAGTTGGGCGGGTAGGCTGCTCTTCCAGAGGCTGTGAGTCTAAGTCACAGTTGCCTTTAACTCACCAATTGAAGGTCAAACTCCCTGTAACTAATAACCAAGTGCTTGTGACTCCAGTTCCAGGAGATCCAACGTCTTCTTTTGGCCTTCAAAGACATCATGCTCACGTGTGGCACAGATTCACACACACATAAAAATAAATATTTTAAAAAAGTAGTTAAGCCGGGCGTTGGTGGTGCATGCCTTTAATCCCAGCACTCCAGAGGCAGAGGGAGGCGGATCTCTGTGAGTTGGAGGCCAGCCCGTCTCCAGAGCGAGTGCCAGGATAGGCTCCAAAGTTACACAGAGAAACCCTGTCTCAAAAAAAAAAAAAAAAAAAAAAAAAAAGAAAAGAAAAAGTTAAAAACTTCCTGTCTGAAGTAATGAATGGACCTTGGATATTTTTAACAAAAATTCTTTTTAAAAAAATTAATACTTATAGCCGGGTGTTGGTGGCGCACGCCTTTAATCCCAGCACTCGGGAGGCAGAAGCAGGCGGATCTCTGTGAATTCAAGACCACCCTGGTCTACAGGAGCTAGTTCCAGGACAGCCTCCAGAGTCAAAGAGAACCCCTGTCTCGAAAAAAAAAAATTAATACTTACTTTTTTTATTTTTTATTATATTTACTAATTTTTATTATATTTACTAATTTATTCAATTTTTAATTTTATTTTATTATATTTACTAATTTATTCAATGTGTGTGTGTTGAGTGAGCACACGTGTACACACACACACACACACACACACACACACACACATGTGTCAAGGCCTCCACATGTGTGCAGGTCAGATGACAACCTGTAGGAGTTAGAGCATGCTTTCAATCGAATGGGTTTTAAGGACCAAGTACAGGCTCTTGGTTTTGGCAGCAAGCACCTTTACCAGCTGAGCCATCTTGCCAGTTGGAAGTGATGGGAAAATCTTTGATTCTGTATCAGGTGTGATAGTGCATGCCTATGATCCCAGAACTTGGGAGGATGAGGCAGGAAGAACCTAAATTTTAGGCCAGCCTGGGCTAGCACAAGGGAAAGCTTTGTCTCCAAACAAGCAAATAAAAACAACAATTACAAAAGAACATACTATAACTAAATCAAAGCAAACAAAAATAGTCCAAACCATAGAAACACTGTGTTTCATCTATAGACTAGGTAAGGTCAAACTGTGTGGTGCAGTAGATGTCATAATGCTGGCCAGAAAGTGTGTGGAGAGCATGCTGAGAACACCTGTCAGGGTCAGGTGTGTATAAATACACATATTCTCCGACTCAGTAATTGACGCTCTATGAATTCATCCTACAAATGCTTGCACATTTACATAATACACACAGAAGAAAGACTAATACCACACATTCAAATAATAAAATACTGTAAGCAACTGCAAAGTCCAATGGATGCCAAGAACCGACAGTGGATGAAGGGAGCTACGTGTGTATTGGCATGACAAGTTTTATTACAAATAGCAAGATAAGATAGGTGTCATGTAGATGCCTGTAATCCCAGCACTTAGGAGGTAGATGCAGGCATTTAAGGTCATCATTGTCTAATACAGTCTAAAGCCAGCTAAGGCTACATGAGATCCTGCCTTGAAAAAAATGAAAACGAAAACACTTGAAACCAAAAGATTTTGAAAAGGAAAAGCAAGAGTAGGCTGGAGATAAAGTTCAGTTGCTGAGATCATCACGACTTATCAAGATTCCCAAGTTCATTACCAGTTGAAAGTCTCTCCTTGTTTCTCATCTTTTTGAAGGAAAGAATTTAGCTGGGAGACACTGGCAGTTTAAACAGATTTTTACTTTCCAAAGTGAAACAAACCAATGTGAATAGCATATTCTAGAGAGATTGGAGAAGGTTGCCCTGGAAGGGGCATAACAGCAAAAATACAAGTAAATAAATATAATAAAATATAGATACAGTTGCCTACTTGGATTTAAGTTTGTATTCTATCAAATGCAGGTATCAGAGGTTCCTCTAATCAACATGTGTGGAGGTACAGGCATAATTTTCTGTCCTACCATCCAGCTCCCAAATAACCACACAGAGACTTTTTAATTATAAATGCTTGGCTGATAGCTTGGGCTCATTACTAACTAGTTCTTACAATTTAAATTAACCCCTTATTTCTTATCTAAATTCTACCACATGGCTCACCTTTTCTCAGTATGGCAAGTTCATCTTGCATTTCCTTGTGTCTCCTGGAGATTCTGCCCTTCTTCATCCCAGCACTCTCTCCCTTCTGCATGTCCCATCTACCCTCTTCCTACCTAGCTATTGGCCATTTAGCTCTTTATTAAACCAATGAAGGCAGGACACTATACAAAAAGACTATTTTACAACATGGAGGTCTATACCTGTTGTCCTAGCACCTGAAGGTAAAGGCAGTAAGATTGTTCTGACAACTGAATTCCACCTTCCAGACATATAGAACAAAAGGAAACACATCACACACACACACACACACACACACACACACACACACACACACACACACACACCATTGTGGTTCACAATGTGTGCACTTGCAAATATGAAAGATGAAAAAAAACAGATAAACACAAATTAAAAAAAAAAACAAACTGTCTTTAAAATAGTGTCCACCCTAGAATTTACAGCACAGCAAACGGGCATTAATCTAATTTTCTCCAAAAGATCAATAACAAAATGTTATTAAGATTGTCACAGGTCTGTCCAAATTGTGTAGATGTCTGTCCATCATGGTATACAATGAGCAATAATACTGCAAACAACATTTTAATTTTAGTAGAACTTAAAATAGTGAGGTCAAAGAACTAAAGCTTAAATGAGTGTTTGCTATAGCAGAATTTGTCTGTTTCAGAGAGGGAGCTGCCTGAGTAAGCCTTGGCCAAGAGCCTGGAGACAGGAAGTGCTCACAGAGTCCCCAGGGTTGTGGTACTGTGCCACTGTTCAGGTTAAACACTGTTCATTAAAACTTTGCATCCCACGGGAGAAAAACAATACCAGCTAAAGGTGGCATATGCTAGCAAAGCTACCTCCAGAGACTTCCTGAAGCTCTTTGAGGGTTGGTTCAGCCTGAGAATTCTGTATTTCAGGAGCTTTCTCCTGCTGCCTCTTTTACCTCATTACAGGCAAAAGACACTTAAGGGTGAGGCGGGTTTTTTGTCAGACGGGGTAGTTTCAGGTCTGTTGAAGAGAGAGGTCCTCTGGTAATTTATCAGGAGGAGAATTTTAACTTCATCAGCTGCGATGGGTCATGTGATTGCCATCCTGCATTCCTGGAGAGACTTTTGAAAAATGACTGTTACAAATCTATAAGCAGAGCCGGGCGTTGGTGGCACACGCCTTTAATCCCAGCACTCGGGAGGCAGAGGCAGGTGGATCTCTGTGAGTTCGAGGCCAGCCTGGTCTCCAGAGTGAGTGCCAGGATAGGCTCCAAAGCTACACAGAGAAACCCTGTCTCAAAAAACCAAAACCAAACCAAAACAAAACAAAACTGTAAGCAAATGATCTATCTGGTTACAGAGTAAAACAGAGAGATTAGCCAGGAATGTATGCTGGGGGTGGGGGGGATGAGGAGTAGAGGCAGGAGAGACAGAACAAACTGCTAAGAAGTGGGTATAGTGCTGATTCAGGGTGACAATGGCTATTCCCACTGCGAGAAGTGCTGCACCAAAATGAGCTAAGCAGAAGCACCAGGGAGCTACAGGGCATCAAAGAAAGGGTACTGGAGAAAACAAAGGACTAATATAAAGAATTGTGTCTGGCCTGGAACTTGTTATGTAGACAAAGCTGAACTCAAACTCACAGAGGTCTGCCTGCCTCTGCTTCCAGAGTGCTGGGATTTAAAGGGGGACACCACCATGCTTAGCTTTCACTTTAGTTTTGGGGGGTTGTTTGTGTTTTTGTGGAGAGACAGGGTCTCTCCACATAGCCCTGGCCATTCTGGACCTCACAGAGATCTGCCTGCCTCTGTCTCCTGAGTACTGGGGTCAAAGATTACCACCATCACACCTCACCCACCTTAGTTTCTGTGAGGTTCTCAGTGAAAACTGAGCTCACAGAATCACACAACCTACCTGGCCAGTGATCCTTGCAGTTCTGGGCTTACAGATATGTGTTGCTATGGATTTTTATGTGTGTGCCAGTGATCCAAACTCCAGTCCTCAAACTTATACAGCAAACATTTACTCACTGATTCTCCACCTCAACTAGGCACTGATGTTCTCATAAAAAGCAAATGGATTAGTGTATGCTAGTTTATGAATGCCTGTTAAGGGAACCTACTTGGGACAGAAAGTTGACAGTTGAAAACAACCTAAAATGCTTTCATGTTATCCCTCACATTTATGTCTCTTTGGATACATCAGGCATTGCTGGGATGATCTGACACCCATCTATTAAGCTATCTTCAATGTCAGACTCTTGTTTCTAACCGAGATACAGAAGTATATTTTATTTTAAACCTTCAAATCCCTTGTGTATATACCACCTTATTCAATTCTCTCAACAGTTCTGTATGACTCTAGATCAGGAAACAGAAGCTTATCTATTATCAGGGATTTTAGCTGGAACTCCAGTCTTTGAAACCCTCGTGTAATTCCATTTGATCTGAACCCCGTTTTTTGTTTGTTTGTTTTGTTTTGTTTTTAACTTCTCGTTTTGAAGCCAGACATTTCGGTGCACGTCTTTAATCTCAGCACTCAGGAAACTGAGGCAAGAGGGTCTCTGTGAGTTCCAGGACCAGCCAGGACTACATAAAGAGACCTTGTCTCAAAAAAACAAAAACAGGGTTACACTGGCCAGGGAATCAGGTGGGCAACTTTTATTCTCCTCTTCAATTCCAGCCACCTAGTCTTATCCACAGCTTTGTAGAAAACCATCTATTGTGGCCTCGTCCTCCTCTCTGCCCCCCATACCCAGCAGGTCATACAGATCTCCTACAGCCTTGCTTTACCACACCATCCATTTGTCTCAGCAACCAACTCCCAGAGATACTCCCTGGGAACCAGCCATCCACAGGGAATCAGATAAATGATCTTCACTCGCCCACCTCTCCTCCAATTCCAGTCTCCTGGTCACCCCCCCCAACTTTGTAGCAGACCATGTTCTGCGTCCTCTCCTTCCTGTCTGCCCCATTCCCTGGGGTCTGTGCAAATGCTTGTGACACACCCAGCATTTCCCCCCTCCTGTGGACCTCCTCAGAACCCCACCCCCTTCTAGCCCATTCCCATTCCTTAGAGTCAGCTCCCAGCACCTAGAAACATAATATACCAGGAACTCCCAGTGGCAACACCTGGGAGAAGTGCAGAAGCTTTCCTCACACTCTCCTAAGAACCAGAGAAAGCAACACAATTCAAGGAATGGAACACTCACCAAACAAACACAACACCAGACAGTAGCACCTAGAATTACATTCATCTCCAACTCAGAGTTGCCTAGACTCCAGCATAAACACACAATCAGCAACAGTCAAGGCAACATGTCTCCACTAGAGCCCAGCAGCCCTGCTACAGCAGCCCCTGAGAACTGCAGCACAGCTGAAGCACAAGACAAGAACTTCAAAATAACACTGTGAATATATTCAAGGACCTTATGAAATCTGTGAAACACAAACAGTGGAATGAAGTGAAAATGGAATCAATAAAGAAAATCCAAAGTGATGAAAGAAAAGGAAATCAAAAAATAAGAAATTGAACTGGAATCTCAGAGGCAAGTCTCACCAAATAAAATACAAGAAAAGGTATATTTAAAAAAGTCCAGGCACAAAACATCCAGGAAATCTGGGACACTATGAAAAGACCAAATCTATGAATAGTAGGAATAGAGGAAGGAGAAGAAACCTGGTCAAAGGCACAGAAAATATTTTCAACAAAATCATAGAAGAAAATTTTCCTAACCTAAAGAAGGAGATGTCTAACAAGGTACAAGAAACATACAGAACACCAAATAGATTGGACAAGAAAAGAAAGTCTTTATGATATATAATAGTCAAAACACTAAATGTACAGAAGTAAGAAAGAATATTAAAAGCTACAAGGGAATAAGTCCAAATAACATATAAACATATAAAATAATATTTTGTTAGAATAAAACCTGATTTTTCAGTGGAAACTTGTAGGAAGCCGGTTCCTGCATTATAATGGTGCCTAAAGACACCAAGATGTGAATTACTTCACTGGCGCTGGGTAATCTCCATTCCTTTGATCTCTGCCTATCCCGTGGCTCATTTTTGCCTGAGGAGCTGAAGCCATTCATAGGATAACACGTCCCAGGCGGCTGGCCAGCCTTTATATAGGGATGGTTTTCTTGGTTCAGTGTCTCCGCTCAGTCTCCACTCTGGTAAAATGCATTAAAGCTTGTCTGCAGAAGGATCCGAGTGTCCCGTGTATGATTTCTTGCTGGCGAGAAATACTGAGCACGCGCGGGACAGAAACTCTAAAAGTCAGAAGAACCCAGAGAGATGTGCTATAGACTCTAAAAGACACAGATGCCAGTCTAGACTACTATTCCCAGCAAAACTATGGAAAGAAAGACATTCCATGATAAAACCAAATTTAAGCACATTGATCCTCAAACCCAACTATAAAGAAAATGCTAGTAGGAAAACGTCAACCTGAAGAAATTTAGCATGCCCAATATAACACAAAGAATAAATAATATCAAACCAGAAAATCAAAAGTCAGGAAATAAACCCACAACACAACAAAATAACAGGAATCAAGAAACGTTGCTCAATGATAACTCTCAGCATCAGTGGTCTCAATTCCTCAGTACACACAGACTAACAGATTGGATTCAAACACAGGATTCAACCTTCTGCTGCTGTATCCAAAAACAAACAAACACCTTAACATCAAGGATAGACATCAGCTCATGGTTAAAAGATAGGAAAAAAAACATATTTCAAGCAAATGGACCAAAGAAGCACGAGCCTGTGGAGCCACTTTAATATCTGACAAAGTAGACTTCAAACCAAAAACTAATCAGAAGAGATAGAAAAAAACACTACACTTGGTGGAAAAATCCACCAAGAGGACATTGTAATTGTTAACATCTATGATCCAAACAAAATGGCACCTAAGTTTATAAAAGAAACAATACTATGACCCTTACTAGATGTTACAAACCAAATGGACCTAACAGATATTTACAGAACATTTCACCCAAACACAAAAGAATCTACCTTCTCAGCACCTCTCCAAAATTGGCCACTTATTTGGATGCAGATCAAGTCTCAACAAACACAAGGAAATGTAAATAACATCCTACATTCTATCTGACCACTATAGCTGGGTATCAACAACAGTAACAATAGAAAGCTTACAAACTCATGCAAATTGAGCAACTCTCTACTAAATGAAAAATGTGTCAAGACAGAAATTAAAAAGAAATTAAAAACTTTCCAGAATTAAGTGAAAATATAACAGATCCAAACTTAGGGGGCATAATGAAGTCAGTTCTTAGATGCAAGGTTAGTAACTTAACATCATACCTGGAGGCTCTCGAACAACAAAAAATAACACCCAAAAGGAGTAGTGTAGAGCCAATTCTAATTGGTAATAATAATTAAAAACCTAGAGTAAGATGTTAGTAGGGAAAGCTGAAAGATCAGAGAAGCAAAGCAGCCAGTCACTAAAGAGTTCTTACCTCTACCAAGGCTCAGACCAAAGGGGCGATCCTGTCCTCAGACTGCATCCTCAGACTGACTGCAGGCTGAATATGCTGAACTCCTATCTCTACCTCCCTGGTGCTGGGATTAAGGGCATGTGATCCCAAGAGCTGGGATATCAAAGATGTGAGCTCTGTTTCTCTTTTAGACTGGATTAATCTCATTTAGCCTAGGATGACCTTGAACTCACAGAGATCAGTCTGCCTCTGCCTCCCAAGTGCTAGTATTAAAGTCATGCACCACCACCACCACTGGCCTCTACAGTTAACTGGTGTGGCTATTGGGATTAAAGGTGTGATGCCACCACTGCATGGCCTCTATGGCTGACTAGTTTGACTAGCTTTGCTTCTCTGATCTCTCAGGCAAGCTTTATTTGTTAGATCATAAACAAAATATCACCACAAAGTAGACAGCAAGAAATAATCAAACTCAGAGCTGATATCAATAAAACAGAAAGAACAATGAAATAATACAAACAACCAATAAAACAAAGATATGGTTTTTGAGGAAATCTTTAAGAATGACAAAACCTTAGCCAAATTAACTAAAAGGCAGAGAGAGAAGATCCAAATTAACAATATAAAATACAAAAAAGGATTAATGTAGTAAAAAATGGACATCCTACCAAAAGCCATCTACAGATTCAATGTGATCCCATCAAAATTCCAATGCAATTCTTCACAAAACCTGAAAGGATAATTTCAGCATCATATAGTTAGATACACACACACACACACACACACACACACACACACACACACACACACACAATCCAGGATATCTAAATAATTCTGAATAATGAAAGAACTGCTAGAGTTATTGACATCCCCAATCTCAAATGGTACTACAGAGATATGGTAATAAAATCAGTGTGGTATTGACATAAAAATAGACATATTGATCAATAGAATCAAGTTGAAGACCCAGACACAAATCCATACACTTATGGAACCTATTTTTTATTTTAAATTTATGTGCATTGTTTTTTTTGCCTGCATGTATGCCTGTGTGAGGGTTCCAGGTCCCTTGGAGGTAGAGTTATAGGCAGTTGTAAGCTGCCAGGCAGGTGCTGGGAACCCAGGTCCTCTAGAAGAACAGCCAGTGCTCTTAACCCCTGAGCCATCTCTCTAGCTCCTAGACACCTAGTTTTTTATAAAGGTCAGAAATACACAAGAGGGGGGGTCAGCATTTTTAACAAACGGTGCTGGCCAAATTGTATGGCTGTATGTAGAGAGTGCAAATAGTTCTATACTTATTACTCTGCATAAAATTTAATTCTGAATACATCAAAGCCCTCAACACACAGGCAGATACTCGGAATCATATAGAAGAGAAGTAGGGAGAAAGTCTTGAATTCATTGGCCCAGTAAAATAATTCCTGAACAGAAAAACAATAGCACAGGCACTAAGAACAATTAAAGCCAGGACCCCATGAAACTGAAATGCTTCTGTATGGCAAAGGACACCACCATTTGAACACAGTGATAGCCTACAGAATGAGAAAAGATTTTTTACTAACTACACATCCAATAGAGGTCTAACATCCAAAATATATAAAGAACTAAAAAACAAAACAACAAAACAAAACAACAGCAAAAAAACCTGGATGTCAAGGAAACAACCCAATTAAAAAGTGGGATCCAGATCTAAACAGAGAATTCTCAAAAGAGAAACGCAAATGGCTGAGAAGCACTTTTTAAAAAAAAATGTTCAACATCCTTAGTCATCAGGGAAATGCAAATCTGAACTACTTTGAGATTTCATCTTATGGCAGTAAAAAATGGCCAAAATCAATAAAACAAATGATGTCATGCTGGCAAGGATATGGAGCAGGGGGAACATGCACACATTGCTGATGGGAATGCAAACTTGTACAGTTACTATGGAAATCAGTGTGGCGGTTTCTCAGGAAGCTGGGAATTAATCTACCTAAGATCCTGCTATACAACTCTTGGCACAAACCCAGAGGACTCTATATCCTATTACAAAAGACACTTGCTCAACCTGTCCATTGCTAATCTGTCCATAATAACTAGAAATTAGAAAAGGCTTAGATGTCTATCAATGGGCAAATAGACAAAGAAACATTTACACAATGAAATATTACTCAGCTGAAAAATAAAATCATGAGATTCCTAGGTAAATGGATGAAGCTATAAAAAAATTATCTTAAGTGAGGAAATGCAGGCCCAGACTACAAATATGATATATATTCACTTATATGTGAATGTTACCTGTTAAGTCTTTGATGAACAAGCTACAATCCATATAACCACAGAGGTTAGGTATAGAGTAAGGAAATGGGGTGGGGGGATCATTATCCCTAAGAAGGGGAAATCAGATAGTTATCTATGGATGGGGTGAGAGGCAGGGATGGGAGGATCAAATGGGGAAGGAGAGGGAGGAGAGAATGAGGAAGACAATAAGGTGATTGACAGCCAAAACTAAGGACCATTTGAGGGGATGTGTAGAGAGTTAATACAGTAGACCCTTCCTAAAATACATACATATATGGAGGTAATCTAAATGAAATCACCAAGTAATGGGTGTCCCAGAGCCCCAACTGGAAATCTTTCATGATCAAATGAAGCTTCCAGTGCCAGTAATGGGTTAGATCTAATCTAGTTGTTGGCCAAAGGGGCCCTATGGGAATGCCCAAACAACCCAGGCTGTCGCCAAGGCTATTGAAACTGGCAGTGAGGTTCTATGGCTGAAGACAACATCTACACAAAATATCCAACACAGAGTAGTGGAGCTGATGCCTACCTAGAATCTTTACCCCTGTGAACTAGTTAGCGTTCAAGCTAACCTGGAAGGCACTCTGCATACGGCCAAAGAAGAAAAGTGAACACCAACCCAGCTACAAACCCTTCAACCAACAATGACGACCTGCCTGCAAGCTGCACTACCGCAACAGCAGGATAAAGCTTATGGGAGTAACCAATTACTATCTGATTTGATTTGAGGCCCACTTCATAAAATGGAAACCATCCTTGACACTGCTGAAGTCAAGAACAGGAGACCAGATAGGCCAGGGACTTAGGGGACAACTAAATACCACTGTTCTGCTAAAGGAATGTAGCCATAAAAAGGCTCCTACTGACATTATGCTACACTCATAAGTCAATTTTGGCTCAGCAGTCATCAGTGTAGTTTCCTCCTGTAGTAGAAAGGAACGGAGCCCCTCATCTGAACAATATTCAGAAAGTGAGAGGCCTTGTTAATACTCAATCCTAAATGGGATGTCTCCATCAAAACCCTCCCCTCACAGCTCAGGGAATCTTGGGGAAGAGAAGCCAGAAGGATTGTTAAGTAAGAGACCCAGGACCCAGCAAATCCCTGATCGGAAGCCCCTACACAGTCCCCGAATGGCTTGGCTCTGAACACTGACCCAGTAAAAGAAACACACCCTGGATTTGGGACCTGAGCCAAAAGAGGCACTTTATCCCTAAACCTAGAGCCAGGGTAAAACCCTAACTCCAGAACTAGCGCCAAAAGAACACACTTGGCCCCTAGAATTGGGACAAGTAAAAGAAATTTGCCGAGGCCCTAAAACTGGAGTCTAAAAGCCAAAAAGAACCATAGAAAGAAACACAGTTTGGCCCTGAAATCGGATCCATCTTGGCACCTGACACAAAATCAGCCAATCCCTGAGCTGGAAACACTAGCCAATCCCAAGCCTGCAGGCTTGGCCTCCTCCTCCTCCCCCCCCCCACGGGGCAGCCAATCACAAACCAGAAGGCTTGGAGAATTCCAAGCCTTCCCCTCTATAACCCCCTCCCCTCACCCCTCAACGTCTCTCCTGCTCTACTCCTGCTCTGCTGCTGCTGTTCCTGCTACTGTCATCACTGCTGCCGCTGCACAGAGGGACCCAAGTTAACTCAAAAATAAAGACTTTGGTTTTTGCATCGGAGTTGGTCTCTTGGTGGTGATTCAGGTTCCAGACTTTGGTCATAACACTTTTTTGTTTGTTTGTTTGTTTTTTGAGACAGGGTTTTTCTGTCTACCTTTGGAGGCTGTCCTGGCACTCGCTCTGGAGACCAGGCTGGCCTCAAACTCATAGAGATCCGCCTGCCTCTGCTGGGATTAAAGGCATGTGCCACCAATGCTCGGCTGATACAAACTAGTCTTAAGTCATGCCCCAGGCCAAGCAGTAGATGGCCAACACAAAACGAACTCCATGACATCTTTGGAGGTTTTGATAGGGATTTTCTTTTTACCCTTACATGTCTTTTGCATATATACTATGGCTTCCAATTTTGTGTTTTTAGGGGATTCCTGTGTGTACGAACCCATGTGTTTCTGCATCTACATGTGTGTGTATCTTATACTGTTTTTTTTTGGGGGGGGCTCTTCTGTTTATTTCTATCCTTTTATTTAGATGCCTGTTTGTCTTCTAAGGAGAGACAGAAAGAGTGTGGATTTCAATGGGAAGGAAGGTTCGGGGATTCTGGGAGGGGTTGGGAGAGGGGAAACACATCAGAATATATTGCATAAGAAAAATCTATTTTCGACAAAAGAAAAATATTATGGAAGCCTTGAAAAGGTAACAACAGCAACAAAACAAAACAATGAAACTTATTTTGAAATAATTTCAAATTTATAGAAGGGTTTACAAGAGCACAGCAAAGAACTATACCTATTCTCGGTCACCTATTGTTGGTTTTTATTGTTTGAGCTTTGTCTTCCTCCACCACACTTTACACGCATGGAGAAAAGTCATTGGAAGTATGACTCTGGTGCACGGGTAGCATTTAGGTTGCTTTTTCTTTTTAAAATCTTTGTCTCTAATCTGCTCGTGTCCTTAATTTCTCTTTCATTACATGATACTGATTCTATTTGTAAGAAGAGTTCAGGGCCACATGAGTGGTGTTAATTTGTGATCTCAGTACTCGGGAAGCAGAAGCAAAAGAATTATCCTGGTCTGTATAGTGAGTTCCAGGTTAGCCAGGAATATTTAGTAACACTTTGACTCCAAAACAATGAAACAAAACAAAAAACAGCAAACAGACAGACAGATTAGTAAACAGACTGTCCTGGCATTTGCTTTGTAGATAGCAGCTTATGTTACATTTTCCTGATACATCCTCAGGATTTTATCTGCTTATGTATTTTGACAGAATATTGTGAGAAGACAGTCTTGTCTTACTCTATCCAAGGGATATGGTTTGTCACATCATTAGTGGTGCCTACCATATTTCCCCACTGTAAAGTTACTATTTTTCCAGGTTTAGTTCAGCCCAGGGCTGTGTTTTTGTTTTTTGTTTTTCTTTTTTTCTATAAGAGTCACCCGTTCCATAGGTAACTTGTATTTCCTGACCTATAGCTTCTTGGGTCCCGCTTTACTCCAACCATCCCAAGCTAGGCGGGAAGTAAGGTCACTGCTCTTCGGGGATTTAGAAAACAATCTTATCATCTTTAGGAGAGCACGGCAGAATGTAACAAGACCCATCACCATGAAAAAAAAATGATTATAGAGGCAGAGAAAAAGCATTTGATGGTACAAAGTTGAATATTATTCTTCTGCTCACCGGAAAACACCAAAATGGCATTGTCATATCAAATTTCTTTTTTTAAATTTGGATTATTCATTTTATGTGTATTAGTGTTTTGCCTGCATGTTTGTATGTGCACTGCGTATGTGCCTGGTATCTAAGGAGGTAAGAAGTTGGTATCTAATTCCCTGGAACTGGAGTTACTCATGGTTGTGAACTAACAAGTGGGTGCTGGGAACTGAACCAGGTTCTCTGCAAGAGCAGCCAGTGCTCTTAAGCACAGAGTCATCTCTCCTGACCCCATCAGATTTCTATTTAATCCTATGATAGCTAGCTAGAACCACTATATTCCTTAGTCTGAAGAAGAGTGTATGGCAGTTTTGGCATTTGATCTGCGATATGGAGTTGAACTGGAAGCTCTTCCTCATCCTCCTGATACCACCATAGTGTTTTCCTGCAGAGTAATGAGGCAGGTTTTCTCGTTTTTTCTCACACCACGTTAGAAAGTATGTGAGGCTGGCAATAAACCATGATGAAACTTTCCAAGAGATCTTGTGGTTCAAATCATCTGACCAGCTGTGGTATGCACACAAAACAGTTTAGACACACTTGCTTCTTGGCATAATAAAGACATATATGAAGGGTACTGCCAAGGACACAAGAATAAAAGTACCTTATGGGGTATGAACACTAAACATTACCCTAGTGAGTAAAGTGACCAAAGCTGAGCCGGAAGTTACAGCAGATAATGTCACTCTTATCACCGGTAATTACCAGCCTTACAGCTTTAATACCTGCCTGCTACAGAATGAAGTCTAGGTGGCGATTTAAGTACCACTTCGTAGTCGGCATCGGAGAGGGAAAGAACTGAGCAATAGACTGATTGTTTTTTCAAACTTGTGAGGAAAAATAGATTAAAGGTAATATTCACAGGCTAAACTTCAAGGAGCAATGATTTAATTTTGGTCTCGTTTGAGAATCTCTCTCTTACAGAGTAAGATTAGCAAGCGGCCAGTGGAGGACTATCAAGAAAGGATCTGGAGGAGATGGGCGATAGTGGTATCAGTCATTTTGTTAAGATCGAAGAACTTTCCAAACGTGTGGTTGTTCAGAGCCCCAGCATTCAGCTGTTGCTCGACTGGAAGCCGTAAGGATCGCGTAGCTCATAAAAATGAGAGGAGGTAGAATTCAGCAAGTCCTCTACTTATTAGAGTGGGCTGCAGAACTTCACAGAATCCGCTCTTCAGGGGCCTTGCTTTAGTTAAGCCACAGGCTGCATTCTTTCTGCAAGAGCGCCACCAAGTGGTCATCAGTTTAGGAAGAAAAGTCACAGAAAGGCCCCAAGAAAGATTGACAGAAAGGGCAGACCAGTATAATGATGGCGACCAACACATCTGCTTTTTTTTATGCTTGCTTTTAGCGACCTCTTTGTCTTTACTTTAACTATGCCTACACTTTGACTCCATGACCCAGAGGTTCTGAATCCTCCGTTCTCTTAATCAGTTAGTCCCTTTCTGCATTTCATTTTACCCCGTGCAACTCCAAATGCTAGTGTCCTCTACTTAAATCATGTTTTTAATACTACTTTCCACTCTTGGTGGAGCTGTCCTGTTCCTCCCTGAGCTGAGCAGTTCAGAGTTGCTGAAGAAACATCATAAAAGCCGGGCGATGGTGGCACACTCCTTTTAACCCAGCACTCTAGAGGCAGAGGCAGGTGGATTTCTATGAGTTCAAGGCCAGCCTGGTCTACAGAGTGAGATCCAGGACAGCCTCCAAAGCCATAGAGAAACCCTGCCTCAACAAACAAACAAACAAACAAAAAAGAAAGAAACATTATATAGCTGTGCCATTCATGTAACTAAACAGTTGATCTCTGAAGGTCTGGGTTCTTTGTTACTGTCTGCGGATGCTAATTGACAGTAGAAATTTCAAACATTTTCCTCTGTTTTCAAAGTTTCTGCCCATTATGAACTCTTATACTTAACAAGGACTGGTCTGCCCATATCACTGAGAAGCCAAGGGCTTGGAAATAGACCACACCCAGCCCCTTTTTACTAGTTGGGAGTATTCTCTGGCATTTCTGCTTCCTGGTGAAAGAGGGCCCTAACTCAAGTCTACTTTAATTTCCTGTCTATGTAATGAGTTTGCTAAATCAATCAAACACACACACACACACACACACACACACACACACACACACACACACACTCTTCTATCTTTCCATTTGTCTAATTTCTGTTGTCAGTCTCTTGTAGCCACGATAGTCTAGAGCTCACTATACAGCTGAGGTTGACTTTGAATGCCTGATGTCCCTGTCTTTACCTACCAAATGTGTTTGAACAATAGTAGTTTTCTCAGGGCTCTGAGTTTCTTCTGAGACCACAGCTTCAACTTCTGTCGCTGTTACATCACAAGTTACGCTTGAACTTTCAATAAACTCAATGTTTATTGCATTGCTGTTTTAATTGTGGGTGTCGGGCTCCCTGGACCTGGAATTACAGATAGTTGTGATCTGCCATGTGTGGGTCCTGAGAATTGAACCAGGGTCCCCTGGAAGAGCAGTCAGTATTCTTAACCTCTGAGCCATCTCTCCAGCCCTTTAAATGCATATTTTAATGAATGGCGTATCTCTTATTTAGCTGCACAATCCACTTCTCTGAAAGTCTTCCTGGGTTGTTCTCGCTTATCCATAAAAACAAACCAGTCACCCCTTGCAGCGTCTGCTTCCCAGGTTTGTCTTGCTCTCCTGTGCTTGTAACCCCCACCCCCGCCCCACCACTGCAACACACTGGGATAATAGACATTGAACCAGAGCCTTGTGCACATGTGTTTTGGCACACTTGTAAAAGTCACCGGTAAGTTCTCTCCTTCTGTCTTATGGGTCCTGGGGATCAAGCTTGGGTAGTCAGGCTTAGCAGCAAGCTTTTTTTAATCTTCTGAGCCATCTTGTTGGCCCCATCCTTGGGACCTTTAATTTTATTTTAAGACAGGACCTCACTGAGTTGCCCAATCTGGCTTCATATTTGGGATCCTGCCTTAACCTCTTGAGGACCTGGGATTACAGCATAAACTATCAGGCATAGCTGGTAACAGCTTTTTTTTTTTTTTTTTCATTGCTTACCTAGACCCCCAACACTCATCTCCTCAAAACTAAGTTTCCTTCCCTATCATGACCTGGCTGTTTGAGTGGCTTTTCTTTTCTTTTCCCCTCTCCCCTAATTTTGGTGTTCTGAGACAAAGTTTCACTATATAGAAAGGATTCCCTGTGTGCCTACGTCTGCCTCTATGACCTTCCTGCTTCAGTCTTTGCAGCCCTGGGATTACAGTCTTAGCCACAGCGATCCTCTCACAGGCAACCTGGTCTGCAGGCTGTCTGTCTGGGTAAGGTCAAAGCTTACTGTAGACCTTCCCTCTTGGACAAAGTTTTGCTGATAACTTTGGTGCTGTAAGGCATGGCTGCTTCCAGAGAAAGGGTCAGAACCGGTGTGCAAGGTTGCCCAAATATGAACATTTTGGGGACAGTATCAAACATTCAGACTCCTGTCCTGGCCCTTAACTTAATGAGTTGGAATTTCCAGGAATAAGTCTTATCTATAAGGAGTTTATGACAAGGCTGATTTTGGCAATGCAGCTGGGCTAGCTCTAGGCAATCTCTATTTAAACTTCATCCCCTTTCCCACTTGCCTTCCTGAATTTTAGTGTTACGCAATAGGTGACTGTCATTCTTAGATGTCCTTTCTCTGCTTGTAAAGCACCTAGGCCTATTCTGTCATAAAACAGTTCACAGAAAACATTTAACTGGTTTGCCTTTTACAATGAATGGTTCCAAAAACTCTGTTATTATTTGTTCTGCTGCTCCTTCAGAAGCAAATAGGCATTTGACAAAAGTTGCTTTGACGCGTTAAAAACAAAACACACAAACAAAAAACACTGAATTTGAAATGTTTGTGTTGTCCAGAGGTTTCCTCTGTTGAATTACCTCTAATGGGAAGCACAAGATGAAAACTGTACAACCACTAAAACATCCTAATTACCATGACTCCTTTAAAATCATATAATGGAAAAATACTTGGTTTTTCTTTTAAGCGTGGCTAGAACTTCCCATGTAGCTACAGGCTAACCTTGAATCCACATTCCTCTTGCCTCAATTTTTACTACTGGGATTACAGAGGTACAATACCATGCTGAGACAGACAGACAGACAGAGACACAGACAGAGACACAGAGAGACAGAGAGAAGAGAACAATATGTTGGTAGAGGGAAAATAGACTGAGGAAAAATATATAATGTGCTGGTTTTTCTTTGAAAGGAAATGAGGTTTAACTTTGGCTTCTAGCTCTGGGCATACAGTCTATTGTGGCAGAAGGAACTGGAGGGAGGTAGAGGCCATACTTCATCCACATTCCAGAAGCAGAGAGAAAAGAATGCTTGCTTTTAAAAAAAAAAAATATAGCCGTTTTTGGTTTGTTTGTTTGTTTGTTTTTGGTTTTGTTTGTTTGTTATGGGTTTT